>NW_027139235.1:150000-450000 GCF_035084215.1 Heptranchias perlo | reverse complement strand
CTCATTGATCACATCACAGATAGACACACAGCCCTGTATAATAGTCACTCATTAATCACAGCACAGATAGACACACAGCCCTGTATAATACAGTCACTCATTAATCACATCACAGAAAGACACACAGCCCTGTATAATACAGACACTCATTAATCTCATCACAGATAGACACACAGCCCTGTATAATACAGACACTCATTAATCTCAGCACAGATAGACACACAGCCCTGTATAATACAGACACTCATTAATCACATCACAGATAGACACAGAGCCCTGTATAATACAGACACTCATTAATCACATCACAGTTAGACACACAGCCCTGTATAATACAGACACTCATTAATCTCAGCACAGATAGACACATTGCCTGTATAATACAGTCACTCATTAATCTCAGCACAGATAGACACATAGCCTTGTATAATACAGTCACTCATTGATCACATCACAGATAGACACACAGCCTGTATAATACAGACACTCATTCATCTCAGCACAGATAGACACATTGCCTGTATAATACAGTCACTCATTAATCTCAGCACAGATAGACACACAGCCCTGTATAATACAGTCACTCATTGATCACATCACAGATAGACACACAGCCCTGTATAAAACAGACAATCATTCATCACATCACAGATAGACACACAGCCCTGTATAATACAGACACTCGTTAATCACATCACAGATGGACACACAGCCTGTATAATACAGTCACTCATTGATCTCAGCACAGATAGACACACAGCCTGTATAATACAGTCACTCATTAATCTCAGCACAGATAGACCCACAGCCTGTATAATACAGACACTCATTAATCACATCACAGATAGACACACAGCCTGTATAATACAGACACTCATTAATCTCAGCACAGATGGACACACTGCCTGTATAATACAGTCACTCATTAATCACATCACAGATAGACACACAGCCTGTATAATACAGACACTCATTAATCACATCACAGATAGACACACAGCCCTGCATAATACAGTCACTCATTAATCTCATCACAGATAGACACAGAGCCCTGTATAATACAGACACTCATTAATCTCAGCACAGATAGACACACAGCCTGTATAATACAGTCACTCATTGATCACATCACAGATAGACATACAGCCCTGTATAATACAGTCACTCATTAATCACATCACAGATAGACACACAGCCTGTATAATACAGACACTCATTAATCTCAGCACAGACTGACACACAGCCCTGTATAATACAGTCACTCATTAATCACATCACAGATAGACACACAGCCCTGTATAATACAGTCACTCATTAATCACAGCACAGATAGACACACAGCCCTGTATAATACAGTCACTCATTAATCACATCACAGATAGACACACAGCCCTGTATAATACAGACACTCGTTAATCACATCACAGATAGACACACAGCCTGTATAATACAGTCACTCATTGATCTCAGCACAGATAGACACACAGCCCTGTATAATACAGACACTCGTTAATCATATCACAGATAGACACACAGCCTGTATAATACAGTCACTCATTGATCTCAGCACAGATTGACACACTGCCTGTATAATACAGTCACTCAATAATCTCAGCACAGATAGACCCACAGCCTGTATAATACAGACACTCATTAATCACATCACAGATAGACACACAGCCTGTATAATACAGACACTCATTAATCTCAGCACAGATAGACACACTGCCTGTATAATACAGTCACTCATTGATCACATCACAGATAGACACACAGCCCTGTATAATACAGTCACTCATTAACCACAGCACAGATAGACACACAGCCCTGTATAATACAGTCACTCATTAATCACATCACAGATAGACACACAGCCCTGTATAATACAGTCACTCATTAATCACATCACAGATAGACACACAGCCCTGTATAATACAGTCACTCATTAATCTCATCACAGATAGATACACAGCCCTGTATAATACAGTCACTCATTAATCTCAGCACAGACAGACACACAGCCCTGTATAATACAGTCACTCATTAATCACATCACAGATAGACACACAGCCCTGTATAATACAGTCACTCATTAATCTCATCACAGATAGACACACAGCCCTGTTTCATACAGACACGCATCAATCACATCACAGATAGACACACAGCCCTGTATAATTCAGTCACTCATTCATCTCAGCACAGATAGACACACAGCCTGTATAATACAGTCACTCATTCATCTCATCACAGATAGACACACAGCCCTGTATAATACAGACACTCATTAATCTCAGCACAGATCGACACACCGCCCTGTATAATACAGACACTCATTAATCACATCACAGATAGACACACAGCCTGTATAATACAGTCACTCATTGATCTCAGCACAGATAGACACACAGCCCTGTATAATACAGACACTCGTTAATCACATCACAGATAGACACACAGCCTGTATAATACAGTCACTCATTGATCTCAGCACAGATAGACACACTGCCTGTATAATACAGTCACTCATTAATCTCAGCACAGATAGACCCACAGCCTGTATAATACAGACACTCATTAATCACATCACAGATAGACACACAGCCTGTATAATACAGACACTCATTAATCTCAGCACAGATAGACACACTGCCTGTATAATACAGTCAATCATTAATCTCAGCACAGATAGACACACAGCCCTGTATAATACAGACACTCATTAATCACATCACAGATAGACACACAGCCTGTATAATACAGTCACTCATTGATCTCAGCACAGATAGACACACAGCCCTGTATAATACAGACACTCGTTAATCACATCACAGATAGACACACAGCCTGTATAATACAGTCACTCATTGATCTCAGCACAGATAGACAGACTGCCTGTATAATACAGTCACTCATTAATCTCAGCACAGATAGACCCACAGCCTGTATAATACAGACACTCATTAATCACATCACAGATAGACACACAGCCTGTATAATACAGACACTCATTAATCTCAGCACAGATGGACACACTGCCTGTATAATACAGTCACTCATTAATCACATCACAGATAGACACACAGCCTGTATAATACAGACACTCATTAATCACATCACAGATAGACACACAGCCCTGCATAATACAGTCACTCTTTAATCTCATCACAGATAGACACACAGCCCTGTATAATACAGACACTCATTAATCTCAGCACAGATAGACACACAGCCTGTATAATACAGTCACTCATTAATCACATCACAGATAGACACACAGCCCTGTATAATACAGTCACTCATTAATCACATCACAGATAGACACACAGCCCTGTATAATACAGTCAATCATTAATCTCAGCACAGATCGACACACAGCCCTGTATAATACAGTCACTCATTAATCTCAGCACAGATAGACACACAGCCCTGTATAATACAGTCACTCATTAATCTCAGCACAGATAGACACACAGCCCTGTATAATACAGACACTCATTAATCTCAGCACAGATATACACACAGCCCTGTATAATACAGACACTCATTAATCACATCACAGATAGACACACAGCTTGTATAATACAGACACTCAATAATCACATCACAGATAGACACACAGCCTGTATAATACAGTCAATCATTAATCTCAGCACAGATAGACACATAGCCCTGTATAATACAGACACTCATTAATCTCATCACAGATAGACACACAGCCCTGAAAAATACAGTCACTCATTAATCTCATCACAGATGGACACACGGCCCTGTATAATACAGTCACTCATTAATCACATCACAGATAGACACACAGCCCTGTATAATACAGACACTCATTAATCTCAATACAGATAGACACACAGCCCTGTATAATACAGACACTCATTAATCTCATCACAGATCGACACACAGCCCTGTATAACACAGACACTCATTAATCTCATCACAGATAGACACACAGCCTGTATAATACAGTCACTCAATAATCTCATCACAGATAGACACACAGCCCTGTATAATACAGTCACTCATTCATCACATCACAGATAGACACACAGCCTGTGTAACACAGTCACTCAATAATCTCATCACAGATAGACACACAGCCTGTATAATACAGACACTCATTAATCTCAGCACAGATAGACACACAGCCTGTATAATACAGTCACTCAATAATCTCATCACAGATTGACACACAGCCCTGTATAATACAGTCACTCATTAATCACATCACAGATAGACACACAGCCCTGTGTAATACAGTCACTCATTAATCTCATCACAGATAGACACACAGCCCTGTACAATACTGTCACTGATAATCACAGCATAGAAAGTCACACCATACTGTGCAATACAGTCACTCATTAATCAAAACACAGTTGCACAGCCTGGTGTCTCTCAGACCATCTCTCTCAGGGAGATATCTGTGCACTGACTGGTGTCTCTCAGACCCTCTCTCTCAGGTAGATATCTGTACACTGACTGGTGTCTCTCAGTCCCTCTATCTCAGGGAGATATCTGTACACTGACTGGTGTCTCTCAGTCCCTCTCTCTCAGGGAGATATCTGTACACTGACTGGTGTCTCTCAGTCCCTCTCTCAGGGAGATATCTGTACACTGACTGGTGTCTCTCAGTCCCCTCCCTCTCAGGGAGATATCTGTACGCTGACTGGTGTCTCTCAGTCCCTCTCCCTCGGAGATATCTGTACACTGACTGGTGTCTCTCAGTCCCCTCCCTCTCAGGGAGATATCTGTACACTGACTGGTGTCTGTCAGTCCCTCTCTCTCAGGAAGATATCTGTGAACTGACTGGTGTCTCTCAATCCCTCTCTTTCAGCGACATATCTGTACACTGACTGGTGTCTCTCAGTCCCTCTCTCTCAGGGAGATATCTGGACACTGACTGGTGTCTCTCAGTCACTCTCTCTCGGGGAGATATCAACAGACTGACTGGTGTCTCTCAGTCCCTCTCTCTCGGGGAGATATCAACAGACTGACTGGTGTCTCTCAGTCCCTCTCTCTCGGGGAGATATCAACAGACTGACTGGTGTCTCTCAGTCCCTCTCTCTCAGGGAGATATCTGTACACTGACTGGTGTCTCTCAGTCCCCCCTCTCTCAGTGAGATATCTGTACACTGACTGGTGTCTCTCAGTCCCTCACTCTGGGGGAGATATCTGTACACTGTCAGGTGTCTCTCAGTCCCTCTCTCTCGGGGAGATATCAGTACACAGACGTGTCTCTCAGTCCCTCTCTCTCAGTGAGATATCTGTACAATGACTGATGTCTCTCAGTCCCTCTCTTTCAGGGAGGTATCTGCACACTGACTGGTGTCTCTCAGTCCCCTCTCAGGGAGATATCTGTACACTGATTGGTGTCTCACAGTCCCTCTCACTCAGGGAGATATCTGTACACTGACTGGTGTCTCTCAGTTCCCTCTCCCTCAGGGAGATATCTGTACACTGACTGGTGTCTCTCAGTTCCCTCTCCCTCAGGGAGATATCTGTACACTGACTGGTGTCTCTCAATCCTATCTCTCTCAGGGAGATATCTGTACACTGACTGGTGTCTCTCAGTCCCTCTCTCTCAGGGAGATATCTGTACACTGACTGGTGTCTCTCAGTCCCCCTCTCTCAGGGAGATATCTGAACACTGACTGGTGTCTCTCAGTTCCCTCCCTCTCAGGGAGACAGCCAGAGACTGACTGGTGTCTCTCTGTCCCTGTCTCTCTGGGAGATATCTGTACACTGACTGGTGTCCCTCAGTCCCTATCTCTCAGGGAGATATCTGTACACTGACTGGTGTCTCTCAGTCCCTCTCTCTCAGGGAGATATCTGTACACTGACTGGTGTCTCTGAGTCCCCTCTCTCTCAGGGAGATATCTGTACACTGACTGGTGTCTCTCAGTCCCTCTCTCTCTCAGGGAGATATCTGTACACTGACTGGTGTCTGTCAGACCCCTCCCTCAGTGAGATATCTGTACATTGACTGGTGTCTCTGAGTATCCTCTCTCTCAGGGTGATATCTGTACACTGACTGGTGTCTCTCAGTCCCTCTCTCAGGGAGATATCTGTACACTGACTGGTGTCTCTCAGTCCCTCTCTCTCAGGGTGATATCTGTACACTGACTGGTGTCTCTCAGTCCCTCTCCCTCGGAGATATCTGTACACTGACTGGTGTCTCTCAGTCCCCTCCCTCTCAGGGAGATATCTGTACACTGACTGGTGTCTGTCAGTCCCTCTCTCTCAGGAAGATATCTGTGAACTGACTGGTGTCTCTCAATCCCTCTCTTTCAGCGACATATCTGTACACTGACTGGTGTCTCTCAGTCCCTCTCTCTCAGGGAGATATCTGGACACTGACTGGTGTCTCTCAGTCACTCTCTCTCGGGGAGATATCAACAGACTGACTGGTGTCTCTCAGTCCCTCTCTCTCGGGGAGATATCAACAGACTGACTGGTGTCTCTCAGTCCCTCTCTCTCGGGGAGATATCAACAGACTGACTGGTGTCTCTCAGTCCCTCTCTCTCAGGGAGATATCTGTACACTGACTGGTGTCTCTCAGTCCCCCCTCTCTCAGTGAGATATCTGTACACTGACTGGTGTCTCTCAGTCCCTCACTCTGGGGGAGATATCTGTACACTGTCAGGTGTCTCTCAGTCCCTCTCTCTCGGGGAGATATCAGTACACAGACGTGTCTCTCAGTCCCTCTCTCTCAGTGAGATATCTGTACAATGACTGATGTCTCTCAGTCCCTCTCTTTCAGGGAGGTATCTGCACACTGACTGGTGTCTCTCAGTCCCCTCTCAGGGAGATATCTGTACACTGATTGGTGTCTCACAGTCCCTCTCACTCAGGGAGATATCTGTACACTGACTGGTGTCTCTCAGTTCCCTCTCCCTCAGGGAGATATCTGTACACTGACTGGTGTCTCTCAGTTCCCTCTCCCTCAGGGAGATATCTGTACACTGACTGGTGTCTCTCAATCCTATCTCTCTCAGGGAGATATCTGTACACTGACTGGTGTCTCTCAGTCCCTCTCTCTCAGGGAGATATCTGTACACTGACTGGTGTCTCTCAGTCCCCCTCTCTCAGGGAGATATCTGAACACTGACTGGTGTCTCTCAGTTCCCTCCCTCTCAGGGAGACAGCCAGAGACTGACTGGTGTCTCTCTGTCCCTGTCTCTCTGGGAGATATCTGTACACTGACTGGTGTCCCTCAGTCCCTCTCTCTCAGGGAGATATCTGTACACTGACTGGTGTCTCTCAGTCCCTCTCTCTCAGCGAGATATCTGTACACTGACTGGTGTCTCTGAGTCCCCTCTCTCTCAGGGAGATATCTGTACACTGACTGGTGTCTCTCAGTCCCTCTCTCTCTCAGGGAGATATCTGTACACTGACTGGTGTCTGTCAGACCCCTCCCTCAGTGAGATATCTGTACATTGACTGGTGTCTCTGAGTATCCTCTCTCTCAGGGTGATATCTGTACACTGACTGGTGTCTCTCAGTCCCTCTCTCAGGGAGATATCTGTACACTGACTGGTGTCTCTCAGTCCCTCTCTCTCAGGGTGATATCTGTACACTGACTGGTGTCTCTCAGTCCCTCTCTCTCGGGGAGATATCTGTACACTGACTGGTGTCTCTCAGTCCCTCTCTCTCAGGGAGATATCTGTACACTGACTGGTGTCTCTCAGTCCCTCTCTCTCAGGGAGATATCTGTACACTGACTGGTGTCTCTCAGTCCCTCTCTCTCAGGGAGATATCTGTACACTGACTGGTGTCTCTCAGTCCCCTCTCTCTCAGGGAGATATCTGTACACTGACTGGTGTCTCTCAGTCCCCTCTCTCTCAGGGAGATATCTGTACACTGACTGGTGTCTCTCAGTCCCCTCTCTCTCAGGGAGATATCTGTACACTGACTGATGTCTCTCAGTCCCCTCTCTCTCAGGGAGATATCTGTACACTGACTGGTGTCTCTCAGTCCCCTCTCTCTCAGGGAGATATCTGTACACTGACAGGTGTCTCTCAGTCCCTCTCTCTCAGGGAGATATCTGTACACTGACTGGTGTCTCTCAGTCCCTCTCTCTCAGGGAGATATCTGTGCACTGACTGGTGTCTCTCAGTCCCTCTCTCTCAGGGTGATATCTGTACACTGACTGGTGTCTCTCAGTCCCTCTCTCTCAGGGAGATATCTATACAATGACTGGTGTCTCTCAGTCCCCTCCCTCTCAGGGAGATATCTGTACACTGACTGGTGTCTCTCAGTCCCCCTCTCTCAGGGAGATATCTGCACACAGACTGGTGTCTCTCAGTCCCTCTCCCTCAGGGAGATATCTGTACACTGACTGGTGTCTCTCAGTCCCTCTCTCAGGGAGATATCTGTACACTGACTGGTGTCTCTCAGTCCCTCTCTCTCAGGGAGATATCTGTACACTGACTGGTGTCTCTCAGTCCCCTCTCCCTCAGGGAGATATCTGTACACTGACTGGTGTCTCTCAGTCCCTCTCCCTCAGGGAGATATCTGTACACTGACTGGTGTCCCTCAGTCCCTCTCTCTCAGGGAGATATCTGTACACTGACTGGTGTCTCTCAGTCCCCTCTCCCTCAGGGAGATATCTGTACACTGACTGGTGTCTCTCAGTCCCCTCTCCCTCAGGGAGATATCTGTACACTGACTGGTGTCTCTCAGTCCCTCTCTCTCAGGGAGATATCTGTACACTGACTGGTGTCTCCCAGCCCTCTCTCTCAGGGAGATATCTGTACACTGACTGGTTTCTCTCAGTCCCTCTCCCTCAGGGAGATATCTGTCCACTGACTGGTGTCTCCCAGCCCTCTCTCTCTCGGGGAGATATCTGTCCACTGACTGGTGTCTCCCAGCCCTCTCTCTCTCAGGGAGATATCTGTACACTGACTGGTGTCTCTCAGTCCCCTCTCTCTCAGGGAGATATCTGTACACTGACTGGTGTCTCTCAGTCCCTCTCTCAGGGAGATATCTGTACACTGACTGGTGTCTCTCAGTCCCCTCTCTCAGGGAGATATCTGTACACTGACTGGTGTCTCTCAGTCCCTCTCTCTCAGGGAGATATCTGCAGACTGACTGGTGTCTCTCAGTCCCTCTCTCTCAGGGAGATATCTGTACACTGACTGGTGTCTCTCAGTCCCTCTCTCTCAGGGAGATATCTGTCCACTGACTGGTGTCTCTCAGTCCCTCTCTCTCAGGGAGATATCTGTGCACTGACTGGCGTCTCTCAGTCCCTCTCCCTCAGGGAGATATCTGTACACTGACTGGTGTCTCTCAGTCCCTCTCTCTCAGGGAGATATCTGTACACTGACTGGTGTCTCTCAGTCCCTCTCTCTCAGGGAGATATCTGTACACTGACTGGTGTCTCTCAGTCCCTCTCTCTCAGGGAGATATCTGTACACTGACTGGTGTCTCTCAGTCCCTCTCCCTCAGGGTGATATCTGTACACTGACTGGTGTCTCTCAGTCCCTCTCTCTCAGGGAGATATCTGTACACTGACTGGTGTCTCTCAGTCCCTCTCTCTCAGGGAGATATCTGTACACTGACTGGTGTCTCCCAGTCCTCTCTCTCTCGGGGAGATATCTGTCCACTGACTGGTGTCTCTCAGTCCTCTCTCTCTCGGGGAGATATCTGTACACTGACTGGTGTCTCTCAGTCCCTCTCTCTCAGGGAGATATCTGTACACTGACTGGTGTCTCTCAGTCCCTCTCTCTCAGGGAGATATCTGTACACTGACTGGTGTCTCTCAGTCCCTCTCTCTCAGGGAGATATCTGTGCACTGACTGGTGTCTCTCAGTCCCTCTCTCTCGGGGAGATATCTGTACACTGACTGGTGTCTCCCAGCCCTCTCTCTCGGGGAGATATCTGCACACTGACTGGTGTCTCCCAGCCCTCTCTCTCTCGGGGAGATATCGACACATGTCAGGGGTGTCTCAGTCGATCCCTCACTGACTCCGGTGTCTCAGTGTGGTGTAACATGGAGGGCTGAGAGTTTCGCGATTACTCACATTGCTCCAACATTCCTGCCTGCCGACATTTACGAAGCCGACACTCCTGGCACTTTCTGCGCATGTACAGGTCCATCTCGCACTGCCCACTGTTCTTGCAGGAGTAGTGGGCACTCTTGATCACACTCCGCCTGAAAAAGCCCTTGCAGCCCTCGCAGCTCAGCACGTTGTAGTGGAAGCCTGAGGCCTTATCCCCACACACACTGCACACCTCGTTCCCCAGCATCTTCGGGGCAGGGCCTTTCTTACGTTTCACTGGCTGCTGCTCTGCTGAGAGAATAGAAACACAACAGGAGGGTCTGTCAGTGAACAGGTTACACACTGTGAATAGGGACCGTCAGTGAACAGATTACACACTGTGAATAGGGACTGTGAGTGAACAGATTACACAGTGTGAATAGGGACTGTCAGTGAACAGATTACACAGTGTGAATAGGGACTGTCAGTGAACAGATTACACACTGTGAATAGGGACTGTCAGTGAACAGATTACACAGTGTGAATAGGGACTGTCAGTGAACAGATTACACAGTGTGAATAGGGACTGTCAGTGAACAGATTACACAGTGTGAATAGGGACTGTCAGTGAACAGATTACACAGTGTGAATAGGGACTGTCAGTGAACAGATTACACACTGTGAATAGGGACTGTCAGTGAACAGATTACACAGTGTGAATAGGGACTGTCAGTGAACAGATTACACACTGTGAATAGGGACTGTCAGTGAACAGATTACACAGTGTGAATAGGGACTGTCAGTGAACAGATTACACACTGTGAATAGGGACTGTCAGTGAACAGATTACACAGTGTGAATAGGGACTGTCAGTGAACAGATTACACAGTGTGAATAGGGACTGTCAGTGAACAGATTACACACTGTGAATAGGGACTGTCAGTGAACAGATTACACACTGTGAATAGGGACTGTCAGTGAACAGATTACACAGTGTGAATAGGGACTGTCAGTGAACAGATTACACACTGTGAATAGGGACTGTCAGTGAACAGATTACACAGTGTGAATAGTGACTGTCAGTGAACAGATTACACACTGTGAATAGGGACTGTCAGTGAACAGATTACACACTGTGAATAGGGACTGTCAGTGAACAGATTACACACTGTGAATAGGGACTGTCAGTGAACAGATTACACAGTGTGAATAGTGACTGTCAGTGAACAGATTACACAGTGTGAATAGGGACTGTCAGTGAACAGATTACACAGTGTGAATAGGGACTGTCAGTGAACAGATTACACAGTGTGAATAGGGACTGTCAGTGAACAGATTACACAGTGTGAATAGGGACTGTCAGTGAACAGATTACACAGTGTGAATAGGGACTGTCAGTGAACAGATTACACAGTGTGAATAGGGACTGTCAGTGAACAGATTACACAGTGTGAATAGGGACTGTCAGTGAACAGATTACACAGTGTGAATAGGGACCGTCAGTGAACAGGTTACACACTGTGAATAGGGACTGTCAGTGAACAGATTACACAGTGTGAATAGGGACTGTCAGTGAACAGGTTACACACTGTGAATAGGGACTGTCAGTGAACAGGTTACACACTGTGAATAGGGACTGTCAGTGAACAGATTACACACTGTGAATAGGGACTGTCAGTGAACAGATTACACAGTGTGAATAGGGACTGTCAGTGAACAGGTTACACACTGTGAATAGGGACTGTCAGTGAACAGGTTACACAGTGTGAATAGGGACTGTCAGTGAACAGATTACACACTGTGAATAGGGACTGTCAGTGAACAGATTACACACTGTGAATAGGGACTGTCAGTGAACAGGTTACACAGTGTGAATAGGGACTGTCAGTGAACAGATTACACACTGTGAATAGGGACTGTCAGTGAACAGATTACACAGTGTGAATAGGGACTGTCAGTGAACAGATTACACAGTGTGAATAGGGACTGTCAGTGAACAGATTACACACTGTGAATAGGGACTGTCAGTGAACAGATTACACAGTGTGAATAGGGACTGTCAGTGAACAGGTTACACACTGTGAATAGGGACTGTCAGTGAACAGGTTACACAGTGTGAATAGGGACTGTCAGTGAACAGATTACACACTGTGAATAGGGACTGTCAGTGAACAGATTACACACTGTGAATAGGGACTGTCAGTGAACAGATTACACAGTGTGAATAGGGACTGTCAGTGAACAGGTTACACACTGTGAATAGGGACTGTCAGTGAACAGATTACACACTGTGAATAGGGACTGTCAGTGAACAGATTACACAGTGTGAATAGGGACTGTCAGTGAACAGGTTACACACTGTGAATAGGGACTGTCAGTGAACAGGTTACACAGTGTGAATAGGGACTGTCAGTGAACAGATTACACACTGTGAATAGGGACTGTCAGTGAACAGATTACACACTGTGAATAGGGACTGTCAGTGAACAGGTTACACAGTGTGAATAGGGACTGTCAGTGAACAGATTACACACTGTGAATAGGGACTGTCAGTGAACAGATTACACAGTGTGAATAGGGACTGTCAGTGAACAGATTACACAGTGTGAATAGGGACTGTCAGTGAACAGATTACACAGTGTGAATAGGGACTGTCAGTGAACAGATTACACAGTGTGAATAGGGACTGTCAGTGAACAGATTACACAGTGTGAATAGGGACTGTCAGTGAACAGATTACACAGTGTGAATAGGGACTGTCAGTGAACAGATTATACAGTGTGAATAGGGACTGTCAGTGAACAGATTACACAGTGTGAATAGGGACTGTCAGTGAACAGATTACACAGTGTGAATAGGGACCGTCAGTGAACAGATTACACAGTGTGAATAGGGACTGTCAGTGAACAGATTACACAGTGTGAATAGGGACTGTCAGTGAACAGATTACACAGTGTGAATAGGGACTGTCAGTGAACAGATTACACACTGTGAATAGGGACTGTCAGTGAACAGATTACACAGTGTGAATAGGGACTGTCAGTGAACAGATTACACAGTGTGAATAGGGACTGTCAGTGAACAGATTACACACTGTGAATAGGGACTGTCAGTGAACAGATTACACAGTGTGAATAGGGACTGTCAGTGAACAGATTACACAGTGTGAATAGGGACTGTCAGTGAACAGATTACACACTGTGAATAGGGACTGTCAGTGAACAGATTACACAGTGTGAATAGGGACTGTCAGTGAACAGATTACACACTGTGAATAGGGACTGTCAGTGAACAGATTACACAGTGTGAATAGGGACTGTCAGTGAACAGATTACACAGTGTGAATAGGGACTGTCAGTGAACAGATTACACAGTGTGAATAGGGACTGTCAGTGAACAGATTACACAGTGTGAATAGGGACTGTCAGTGAACAGATTACACAGTGTGAATAGGGACTGTCAGTGAACAGATTACACAGTGTGAATAGGGACTGTCAGTGAACAGATTACACAGTGTAAATAGGGACTGTCAGTGAACAGATTACACACTGTGAATAGGGACTGTCAGTGAACAGATTACACACTGTGAATAGGGACTGTCAGTGAACAGATTACACAGTGTGAATAGGGACTGTCAGTGAACAGATTACACAGTGTGAATAGGGACTGTCAGTGAACAGATTACACACTGTGAATAGGGACTGTCAGTGAACAGATTACACAGTGTGAATAGGGACTGTCAGTGAACAGATTACACAGTGTGAATAGGGACTGTCAGTGAACAGGTTACACACTGTGAATAGGGACCGTCAGTGAACAGATTACACACTGTGAATAGGGACTGTCAGTGAACAGATTACACACTGTGAATAGGGATTGTCAGTGAACAGATTACACAGTGTGAATAGGGACTGTCAGTGAACAGGTTACACACTGTGAATAGGGACCGTCAGTGAACAGATTACACACTGTGAATAGGGACTGTCAGTGAACAGATTACACAGTGTGAATAGGGACTGTCAGTGAACAGATCACACAGTGTGAATAGGGACTGTCAGTGAACAGATTACAAAGTGTGAATAGGGACTGTCAGTGAACAGATTACACACTGTGAATAGGGACTGTCAGTGAACAGATTACACACTGTGAATAGGGACTGTCAGTGAACAGATTACACAGTGTGAATAGGGACTGTCAGTGAACAGATTACACAGTGTGAATAGGGACTGTCAGTGAACAGATTACACAGTGTGAATAGGGACTGTCAGTGAACAGATTACACAGTGTAAATAGGGACTGTCAGTGAACAGATTACACAGTGTGAATAGGGACCGTCAGTGAACAGATTACACAGTGTGAATAGGGACTGTCAGTGAACAGATTACACACTGTGAATAGGGACTGTCAGTGAACAGATTACACAGTGTGAATAGGGACTGTCAGTGAACAGATTACACACTGTGAATAGGGACTGTCAGTGAACAGATTACACACTGTGAATAGGGACTGTCAGTGTACAGATTACACACTGTGAATAGGGACTGTCAGTGAACAGATTACACACTGTGAATAGGGACCGTCAGTGAACAGATTACACAGTGTGAATTGGGACTGTCAGTGAACAGATTACACAGTGTGAATAGGGACTGTCAGTGAACAGATTACACACTGTGAATAGGGACTGTCAGTGAACAGATTACACGGTGTGAATAGGGACTGTCAGTGAACAGATTACACAGTGTGAATAGGGACTGTCAGTGAACAGATTGCACAGTGTGAATAGGGACTGTCAGTGAACAGATTACACAGTGTGAATAGGGACTGTCAGTGAACAGATTACACACTGTGAATAGGGACTGTCAGTGAACAGATTACACACTGTGAATAGGGACTGTCAGTGAACAGATTACACAGTGTGAATAGGGACTGTCAGTGAACAGATTACACACTGTGAATAGGGACTGTCAGTGAACAGATTACACACTGTGAATAGGGACTGTCAGTGAACAGATTACACACTGTGAATAGGGACTGTCAGTGAACAGATTACACACTGTGAATAGGGACTGTCAGTGAACAGATTACACACTGTGAATAGGGACTGTCAATGAACAGGTTACACACTGTGAATAGGGACTGTCAGTGAACAGATTACACAGTGTGAATAGGGACTGTCAGTGAACAGATTGCACAGTGTGAATAGGGACTGTCAGTGAACAGATTACACAGTGTGAATAGGGACTGTCAGTGAACAGATTACACACTGTGAATAGGGACTGTCAGTGAACAGATTACACACTGTGAATAGGGACTGTCAGTGAACAGATTACACAGTGTGAATAGGGACTGTCAGTGAACAGATTACACACTGTGAATAGGGACTGTCAGTGAACAGATTACACACTGTGAATAGGGACTGTCAGTGAACAGATTACACACTGTGAATAGGGACTGTCAGTGAACAGATTACACAGTGTGAATAGGGACTGTCAGTGAACAGATTACACAGTGTGAATAGGGACTGTCAGTGAACAGATTACACAGTGTGAATAGGGACTGTCAGTGAACAGATTACACACTGTGAATAGGGACTGTCAGTGAACAGATTACACAGTGTGAATAGGGACTGTCAGTGAACAGATTCCACACTGTGAATAGGGACTGTCAGTGAACAGATTACACAGTGTGAATAGGGACTGTCAGTGAACAGATTCCACACTGTGAATAGGGACTGTCAGTGAACAGATTACACAGTGTGAATAGGGACTGTCAGTGAACAGATTACACAGTGTGAATAGGGACTGTCAGTGAACAGATTACACAGTGTGAATAGGGACTGTCAGTGAACAGATTACACAGTGTGAATAGGGACTGTCAGTGAACAGATTACACACTGTGAATAGGGACTGTCAGTGAACAGATTACACACTGTGAATAGGGACTGTCAGTGAACAGATTACACACTGTGAATAGGGACTGTCAGTGAACAGATTACACAGTGTGAATAGGGACTGTCAGTGAACAGATTACACAGTGTGAATAGGGACTGTCAGTGAACAGATTACACAGTGTGAATAGGGACTGTCAGTGAACAGATTACACAGTGTGAATAGGGACTGTCAGTGAACAGATTACACAGTGTGAATAGGGACTGTCAGTGAACAGATTACACAGTGTGAATAGGGACTGTCAGTGAACAGATTACACACTGTGAATAGGGACTGTCAGTGAACAGATTACACACTGTGAATGGGGACTGTCAGTGAACAGATTACACAGTGTGAATAGGGACTGTCAGTGAACAGATTACACACTGTGAATAGGGACTGTCAGTGAACAGATTACACAGTGTGAATAGGGACTGTCAGTGAACAGATTACACAGTGTGAATAGGGACTGTCAGTGAACAGATTACACACTGTGAATAGGGACTGTCAGTGAACAGATTACACAGTGTGAATAGGGACTGTCAGTGAACAGATTACACAGTGTGAATAGGGACTGTCAGTGAACAGATTACACACTGTGAATAGGGACTGTCAGTGAACAGATTACACAGTGTGAATAGGGACTGTCAGTGAACAGATTACACAGTGTGAATAGGGACCTTCAGTGAACAGATTACACAGTGTGAATAGGGACTGTCAGTGAACAGCTTACACACTGTGAATAGGGACTGTCAGTGAACAGATTACACAGTGTGAATAGGGACTGTCAGTGAACAGATTACACACTGTGAATAGGGACTGTCAGTGAACAGAATCCACACTGTGAATAGGGACTGTCAGTGAACAGATTACACAGTGTGAATTGGGACTGTCAGTGAACAGATTACACAGTGTGAATAGGGACTGTCAGTGAACAGATTACACAGTGTTAATAGGGACTGTCAGTGAACAGATTACACACTGTGAATAGGGACTGTCAGTGAACAGATTACACAGTGTGAATAGGGACTGTCAGTGAACAGATTACACAGTGTGAATAGGGACAGTCAGTGAACAGATTACACAGTGTGAATAGGGACTGTCAGTGAACAGATTACACAGTGTGAATAGGGACAGTCAGTGAACAGATTACACACTGTGAATAGGGACTGTCAGTGAACAGATTACACAGTGTGAATAGGGACTGTCAGTGAACAGGTTACACACTGTGAATAGGGACTGTCAGTGAACAGATTACACAGTGTGAATAGGGACTGTCAGTGAACAGATTACACACGGTGAATAGGGACTGTCAGTGAACAGATTACACAGTGTGAATAGGGACTGTCAGTGAACAGATTACACAGTGTGAATAGGGACTGTCAGTGAACAGATTACACAGTGTGAATAGGGACTGTCAGTGAACAGATTACACAGTGTGAATAGGGACTGTCAGTGAACAGATTACACAGTGTGAATAGGGACTGTCAGTGAACAGATTACACAGTGTGAATAGGGACGGTCAGTGAACAGATTACACACTGTGAATAGGGACTGTCAGTGAACAGATTACACAGTGTGAATAGGGACTGTCAGTGAACAGATTACACAGTGTGAATAGGGACTGTCAGTGAACAGATTACACAGTGTGAATAGGGACTGTCAGTGAACAGATTACACAGTGTGAATAGGGACTGTCAGTGAACAGATTACACTGAGTGTGAATAGGGACTGTCAGTGAACAGATTACACAGTGTGAATAGGGTCTGTCAGTGAACAGATTACACACTGTGAATAGGGACTGTCAGTGAACAGATTACACACTGTGAATAGGGACTGTCAGTGAACAGATTACACAGTGTGAATAGGGACTGTCAGTGAACAGATTACACACTGTGAATAGGGACTGTCAGTGAACAGATTACACACTGTGAATAGGGACTGTCAGTGAACAGATTACACAGTGTGAATAGGGACTGTCAGTGAACAGATTACACACTGTGAATAGGGACTGTCAGTGAACAGATTACACACTGTGAATAGGGACTGTCAGTGAACAGATTACACAGTGTGAATAGGGACTGTCAGTGAACAGATTACACAGTGTGAATAGGGACTGTCAGTGAACAGATTACACAGTGTGAATAGGGACTGTCAGTGAACAGATTACACAGTGTGAATAGGGACTGTCAGTGAACAGATTACACAGTGTGAATAGGGACTGTCAGTGAACAGATTACACACTGTGAATAGGGACTGTCAGTGAACAGATTACACAGTGTGAATAGGGACAGTCAGTGAACAGATTACACAGTGTGAATAGGGACTGTCAGTGAACAGATTACACAGTGTGAATAGGGACTGTCAGTGAACAGATTACACAGTGTGAATAGGGACTGTCAGTGAACAGATTACACACGATGAATAGGGACCGTCAGTGAACAGATTACACACTGTGAATAGGGACTGTCAGTGAACAGATTACACGGTGTGAATAGGGACTGTCAGTGAACAGATTACACAGTGTGAATAGGGACTGTCAGTGAACAGATTACACACTGTGAAAAGGACTGTCAGTGAACAGATTCCACAGTGTGAATAGGGACTGTCAGTGAACAGATTACACAGTGTGAATAGGGACTGTCAGTGAACAGATTACACAGTGTGAATAGGGACTGTCAGTGAACAGATTACACAGTGTGAATAGGGACTGTCAGTGAACAGATTACACAGTGTGAATAGGGACTGTCAGTGAACAGATTACACACTGTGAATAGGGACTGTCAGTGAACAGATTACACAGTGTGAATAGGGACTGTCAGTGAACAGATTACACAGTGTGAATAGGGACTGTCAGTGAACAGATTACACACTGTGAATAGGGACTGTCAGTGAACAGATTACACAGTGTGAATAGGGACTGTCAGTGAACAGATTACACAGTGTGAATAGGGACCTTCAGTGAACAGATTACACAGTGTGAATAGGGACTGTCAGTGAACAGATTACACAGTGTGAATAGGGACTGTCAGTGAACAGATTACACAGTGTGAATAGGGACTGTCAGTGAACAGATTACACACTGTGAATAGGGACTGTCAGTGAACAGATTACACAGTGTGAATTGGGACTGTCAGTGAACAGATTACACAGTGTGAATAGGGACTGTCAGTGAACAGATTACACAGTGTGAATAGGGACTGTCAGTGAACAGATTACACACTGTGAATAGGGACTGTCAGTGAACAGATTACACACTGTGAATAGGGACTGTCAGTGAACAGATTACACAGTGTGAATAGGGACTGTCAGTGAACAGATTACACAGTGTGAATAGGGACTGTCAGTGAACAGATTACACATTGTGAATAGGGACTGTCAGTGAACAGATTACACAGTATGAATAGGGACTGTCAGTGAACAGATTACACACGGTGAATAGGGACTGTCAGTGAACAGATTACACAGTGTGAATAGGGACTGTCAGTGAACAGATTACACAGTGTGAATAGGGATGGTCAGTGAACAGATTACACACTGTGAATAGGGACTGTCAGTGAACAGATTACACAGTGTGAATAGGGACTGTCAGTGAACAGATTACACAGTGTGAATAGGGACTGTCAGTGAACAGATTACACACTGTGAATAGGGACTGTCAGTGAACAGATTACACACTGTGAATAGGGACTGTCAGTGAACAGATTACACAGTGTGAATAGGGACTGTCAGTGAACAGATTACACAGTGTGAATAGGGACTGTCAGTGAACAGATTACACAGTGTGAATAGGGACTGTCAGTGAACAGATTACACAGTGTGAATAGGGACTGTCAGTGAACAGATTACACAGTGTGAATAGGGACTGTCAGTGAACAGATTACACAGTGTGAATAGGGACTGTGAGTGAACAGATTACACAGTGTGAATAGGGACTGTCAGTGAACAGATTACACAGTGTGAATAGGGACTGTCAGTGAACAGATTACACAGTGTGAATAGGGACTGTCAGTGAACAGATTACACAGTGTGAATAGGGACTGTCAGTGAACAGATTACACAGTGTGAATAGGGACTGTCAGTGAACAGATTACAGAGTGTGAATAGGGACTGTCAGTGAACAGATTACACACTGTGAATAGGGACTGTCAGTGAACAGATTACACGGTGTGAATAGGGACTGTCAGTGAACAGATTACACAGTGTGAATAGGGACTGTCAGTGAACAGATTACACAGTGTGAATAGGGACTGTCAGTGAACAGATTACACAGTGTGAATAGGGACTGTCAGTGAACAGATTTCACACTGTGAATAGGGACTGTCAGTGAACAGATTACGCAATGTGAGTAGGGACTGTCAGTGAACAGATTACACAGTGTGAATAGGGACTGTCAGTGAACAGATTACACAGTGTGAATAGGGACTGTCAGTGAACAGATTACACACTGTGAATAGGGACTGTCAGTGAACAGATTACACAGTGTGAATCGGGACTGTCAGTGAACAGATTACACAGTGTGAATAGGGACTGTCAGTGAACAGATTACACAGTGTGAATAGGGACTGTCAGTGAACAGATTACACAATGTGAATAGGGACTGTCAGTGAACAGATTCCACAGTGTGAATAGGGACTGTCAGTGAACAGATTACACAGTGTGAATCAGGACTGTCAGTGAACAGATTACACACTGTGAATAGGGACTGTCAGTGAACAGATTACACACTGTGAATAGGGACTGTCAGTGAACAGATTACACAGTGTGAATAGGGACTGTCAGTGAACAGATTACACAGTGTGAATAGGGACTGTCAGTGAACAGATTACACAGTGTGAATAGGGACTGTCAGTGAACAGATTACACAGTGTGAATAGGGACTGTCAGTGAACAGATTACACAGTGTGAATAGGGACTGTCAGTGAACAGATTACACAGTGTGAATAGGGACTGTCAGTGAACAGATTACACAGTGTGAATAGGGACTGTCAGTGAACAGATTACACACTGTGAATAGGGACTGTCAGTGAACAGATTACACAGTGTGAATAGGGACTGTCAGTGAACAGATGTCACAGTGTGAATAGGGACTGTCAGTGAACAGATTACACACTGTGAATAGGGACTGTCAGTGAACAGATTACACACTGTGAATAGGGACTGTCAGTGAACAGATTACACACTGTGAATAAGGACTGTCAGTGAACAGATTACACAGTGTGAATAGGGACTGTCAGTGAACAGATTACACACTGTGAATAGGGACTGTCAGTGAACAGATTACACAGTGTGAATAGGGACTGTGAGTGAACAGATTACACAGTGTGAATAGGGACTGTCAGTGAACAGATCACACAGTGTGAATAGGGACTGTCAGTGAACAGATTACACAGTGTGAATAGGGACTGTCAGTGAACAGATTACACAGTGTGAATAGGGACTGTCAGTGAACAGATTACACAGTGTGAATAGGGACTGTCAGTGAACAGATTACAGAGTGTGAATAGGGACTGTCAGTGAACAGATTACACACTGTGAATAGGGACTGTCAGTGAACAGATTACACGGTGTGAATAGGGACTGTCAGTGAACAGATTACACAGTGTGAATAGGGACTGTCAGTGAACAGATTACGCACTGTGAATAGGGACTGTCAGTGAACAGATTACACAGTGTGAATAGGGACTGTCAGTGAACAGGTTACACAGTGTGAATAGGGACTGTCAGTGAACAGATTACACACTGTGAATAGGGACTGTCAGTGAACAGATTACACGGTGTGAATAGGGACTGTCAGTGAACAGATTACACAGTGTGAATAGGGACTGTCAGTGAACAGATTACACACTGTGAATAGGGACTGTCAGTGAACAGATGACACGGTGTGAATAGGGACTGTCAGTGAACAGATTACACAGTGTGAATAGGGACTGTCAGTGAACAGATTACACAGTGTAAATAGGGACTGTCAGTGAACAGATTACACAGTGTGAATAGGGACTGTCAGTGAACAGATTACACAGTGTGAATAGGGACTGTCAGTGAACAGATTACACAGTGTGAATAGGGACTGTCAGTGAACAGATTACACAGTGTGAATAGGGACTGTCAGTGAACAGATTACACAGTGTGAATAGGGACTGTCAGTGAACAGATTACACAGTTTGAATCGGGACTGTCAGTGAACAGATTACACAGTGTGAATAGGGACTGTCAGTGAACAGATTACACACGGTGAATAGGGACTGTCAGTGAACAGATTACACAGTTTGAATAGGGACTGTCAGTGAACAGATTACACAGTGTGAACAGGGACTGTCAGTGAACAGATTACACAGTGTGAATAGGGACTGTCAGTGAACAGATTACACAGTGTGAATAGGGACTGTCAGTGAACAGATTACACAGTGTGAATAGGGACTGTCAGTGAACAGATTACAGACTGTGAACAGGGACTGTCAGTGAACAGATTACACAGTGTGAATAGGGACTGTCAGTGAACAGATTACGCACTGTGAATAGGGACTGTCAGTGAACAGATTACACAGTGTGAATAGGGACTGTCAGTGAACAGGTCACACAGTGTGAATAGGGGCTGTCAGTGAACAGATTACACACTGTGAATAGGGACTGTCAGTTAACAGATTACACAGTGTGAATAGGGACTGTCAGTGAACAGATTACACACTGTGAATAGGGACTGTCAGTGAACAGATTACACAGTGTGAATAGGGACTGTCAGTGAACAGATTACACAGTGTGAATAGGGACTGTCAGTGAACAGATTACACAGTGTGAATAGGGACTGTCAGTGAACAGATTACACAGTGTGAATAGGGACTGTCAGTGAACAGATTACACACTGTGAATAGGGACTGTCAGTGAACAGATTACACAGTGTGAATAGGGACTGTCAGTGAACAGATTACACACTGTGAATAGGGACTGTCAGTGAACAGATTACACAGTGTGAATAGGGACTGTCAGTGAACAGATTACACACTGTGAATAGGGACTGTCAGTGAACAGATTACACAGTGTGAATAGGGACTGTCAGTGAACAGATTACACACTGTGAATCGGGACTGTCAGTGAACAGATTACACAGTGTGAATAGGGACTGTCAGTGAACAGATTACACAGTGTGAATAGGGACTGTCAGTGAACAGATTACACAGTGTGAATAGGGACTGTCAGTGTACAGATTACACAGTGTGAATAGGGACTGTCAGTGAACAGATTACACAGTGTGAATAGGGACTGTCAGTGAACAGATTACACAGTGTGAATAGGGACTGTCAGTGAACAGATTACACAGTGTGAATAGGGACTGTCAGTGAACAGATTACACACTGTGAATAGGGACTGTCAGTTAAAAGATTACACAGTGTGAATAGGGACTGTCAGTGAACAGATTACACAGTGTGAATAGGGACTGTCAGTGAACAGATTACACAGTGTGAATAGGGACTGTCAGTGAACAGATTACACAGTGTGAATAGGGACTGTCAGTGAACAGATTACACAGTGCGAATAGGGACTGTCAGTGAACAGATTACACAGTGTGAATAGGGACTGTCAGTGAACAGATTACACAGTGTGAATAGGGACTGTCAGTGAACAGATTACACACTGTGAATAGGGACTGTCAGTGAACAGATTACACAGTGTGAATAGGGACTGTCAGTGAACAGATTACACACTGTGAATAAGGACTGTCAGTGAACAGATTACACAGTGTGAATAGGGACTGTCAGTGAACAGATTACACACTGTGAATAGGGACTGTCAGTGAACAGATTACACAGTGTGGATAGGGACTGTCAGTGAACAGATTACACACTGTGAATAGGGACTGTCAGTGAACAGATTACACACTGTGAATAGGGACTGTCAGTGAACAGATTACACAGTGTGAATAGGGACTGTCAGTGAACAGATTACACAGTGTGAATAGGGACTGTCAGTGAACAGATTACACAGTGTGAATAGGGACTGTCAGTGAACAGATTACACAGTGTGAATAGGGACTGTCAGTGAACAGATTACACAGTGTGAATAGGGACTGTCAGTGAACAGATTACACAGTGTGAATAGGGACTGTCAGTGAACAGATTACACACTGTGAATAGGGACTGTCAGTGAACAGATTACACAGTGTGAATAGGGACTCTCAGTGAACAGATTACACAGTGTGAATAGGGACTGTCAGTGAACAGATTACACAGTGTGAATAGGGACTGTCAGTGAACAGATTACACAGTGTGAATAGGGACTGTCAGTGAACAGATTACACAGTGTGAATAGGGACTGTCAGTGAACAGATTACAGAGTGTGAATAGGGACTGTCAGTGAACAGATTACACACTGTGAATAGGGACTGTCAGTGAACAGATTACACGGTGTGAATAGGGACTGTCAGTGAACAGATTACACAGTGTGAATAGGGACTGTCAGTGAACAGATTACACAGTGTGAATAGGGACTGTCAGTGAACAGATTACACAGTGTGAATAGGGACTGTCAGTGAACAGATTTCACACTGTGAATAGGGACTGTCAGTGAACAGATTACGCAATGTGAGTAGGGACTGTCAGTGAACAGATTACACAGTGTGAATAGGGACTGTCAGTGAACAGATTACACAGTGTGAATAGGGACTGTCAGTGAACAGATTACACACTGTGAATAGGGACTGTCAGTGAACAGATTACACAGTGTGAATCGGGACTGTCAGTGAACAGATTACACAGTGTGAATAGGGACTGTCAGTGAACAGATTACACAGTGTGAATAGGGACTGTCAGTGAACAGATTACACAATGTGAATAGGGACTGTCAGTGAACAGATTCCACAGTGTGAATAGGGACTGTCAGTGAACAGATTACACAGTGTGAATCAGGACTGTCAGTGAACAGATTACACACTGTGAATAGGGACTGTCAGTGAACAGATTACACACTGTGAATAGGGACTGTCAGTGAACAGATTACACAGTGTGAATAGGGACTGTCAGTGAACAGATTACACAGTGTGAATAGGGACTGTCAGTGAACAGATTACACAGTGTGAATAGGGACTGTCAGTGAACAGATTACACAGTGTGAATAGGGACTGTCAGTGAACAGATTACACAGTGTGAATAGGGACTGTCAGTGAACAGATTACACAGTGTGAATAGGGACTGTCAGTGAACAGATTACACAGTGTGAATAGGGACTGTCAGTGAACAGATTACACACTGTGAATAGGGACTGTCAGTGAACAGATTACACAGTGTGAATAGGGACTGTCAGTGAACAGATGTCACAGTGTGAATAGGGACTGTCAGTGAACAGATTACACACTGTGAATAGGGACTGTCAGTGAACAGATTACACACTGTGAATAGGGACTGTCAGTGAACAGATTACACACTGTGAATAAGGACTGTCAGTGAACAGATTACACAGTGTGAATAGGGACTGTCAGTGAACAGATTACACACTGTGAATAGGGACTGTCAGTGAACAGATTACACAGTGTGAATAGGGACTGTGAGTGAACAGATTACACAGTGTGAATAGGGACTGTCAGTGAACAGATCACACAGTGTGAATAGGGACTGTCAGTGAACAGATTACACAGTGTGAATAGGGACTGTCAGTGAACAGATTACACAGTGTGAATAGGGACTGTCAGTGAACAGATTACACAGTGTGAATAGGGACTGTCAGTGAACAGATTACAGAGTGTGAATAGGGACTGTCAGTGAACAGATTACACACTGTGAATAGGGACTGTCAGTGAACAGATTACACGGTGTGAATAGGGACTGTCAGTGAACAGATTACACAGTGTGAATAGGGACTGTCAGTGAACAGATTACGCACTGTGAATAGGGACTGTCAGTGAACAGATTACACAGTGTGAATAGGGACTGTCAGTGAACAGGTTACACAGTGTGAATAGGGACTGTCAGTGAACAGATTACACACTGTGAATAGGGACTGTCAGTGAACAGATTACACGGTGTGAATAGGGACTGTCAGTGAACAGATTACACAGTGTGAATAGGGACTGTCAGTGAACAGATTACACACTGTGAATAGGGACTGTCAGTGAACAGATTACACGGTGTGAATAGGGACTGTCAGTGAACAGATTACACAGTGTGAATAGGGACTGTCAGTGAACAGATTACACAGTGTAAATAGGGACTGTCAGTGAACAGATTACACAGTGTGAATAGGGACTGTCAGTGAACAGATTACACAGTGTGAATAGGGACTGTCAGTGAACAGATTACACAGTGTGAATAGGGACTGTCAGTGAACAGATTACACAGTGTGAATAGGGACTGTCAGTGAACAGATTACACAGTGTGAATAGGGACTGTCAGTGAACAGATTACACAGTTTGAATCGGGACTGTCAGTGAACAGATTACACAGTGTGAATAGGGACTGTCAGTGAACAGATTACACACGGTGAATAGGGACTGTCAGTGAACAGATTACACAGTTTGAATAGGGACTGTCAGTGAACAGATTACACAGTGTGAACAGGGACTGTCAGTGAACAGATTACACATTGTGAATAGGGACTGTCAGTGAACAGATTACACAGTGTGAATAGGGACTGTCAGTGAACAGATTACACAGTGTGAATAGGGACTGTCAGTGAACAGATTACAGACTGTGAACAGGGACTGTCAGTGAACAGATTACACAGTGTGAATAGGGACTGTCAGTGAACAGATTACGCACTGTGAATAGGGACTGTCAGTGAACAGATTACACAGTGTGAATAGGGACTGTCAGTGAACAGGTCACACAGTGTGAATAGGGGCTGTCAGTGAACAGATTACACACTGTGAATAGGGACTGTCAGTTAACAGATTACACAGTGTGAATAGGGACTGTCAGTGAACAGATTACACACTGTGAATAGGGACTGTCAGTGAACAGATTACACAGTGTGAATAGGGACTGTCAGTGAACAGATTACACAGTGTGAATAGGGACTGTCAGTGAACAGATTACACAGTGTGAATAGGGACTGTCAGTGAACAGATTACACAGTGTGAATAGGGACTGTCAGTGAACAGATTACACACTGTGAATAGGGACTGTCAGTGAACAGATTACACAGTGTGAATAGGGACTGTCAGTGAACAGATTACACACTGTGAATAGGGACTGTCAGTGAACAGATTACACAGTGTGAATAGGGACTGTCAGTGAACAGATTACACACTGTGAATAGGGACTGTCAGTGAACAGATTACACAGTGTGAATAGGGACTGTCAGTGAACAGATTACACACTGTGAATCGGGACTGTCAGTGAACAGATTACACAGTGTGAATAGGGACTGTCAGTGAACAGATTACACAGTGTGAATAGGGACTGTCAGTGAACAGATTACACAGTGTGAATAGGGACTGTCAGTGTACAGATTACACAGTGTGAATAGGGACTGTCAGTGAACAGATTACACAGTGTGAATAGGGACTGTCAGTGAACAGATTACACAGTGTGAATAGGGACTGTCAGTGAACAGATTACACAGTGTGAATAGGGACTGTCAGTGAACAGATTACACACTGTGAATAGGGACTGTCAGTTAAAAGATTACACAGTGTGAATAGGGACTGTCAGTGAACAGATTACACAGTGTGAATAGGGACTGTCAGTGAACAGATTACACAGTGTGAATAGGGACTGTCAGTGAACAGATTACACAGTGTGAATAGGGACTGTCAGTGAACAGATTACACAGTGCGAATAGGGACTGTCAGTGAACAGATTACACAGTGTGAATAGGGACTGTCAGTGAACAGATTACACAGTGTGAATAGGGACTGTCAGTGAACAGATTACACACTGTGAATAGGGACTGTCAGTGAACAGATTACACAGTGTGAATAGGGACTGTCAGTGAACAGATTACACACTGTGAATAAGGACTGTCAGTGAACAGATTACACAGTGTGAATAGGGACTGTCAGTGAACAGATTACACACTGTGAATAGGGACTGTCAGTGAACAGATTACACAGTGTGGATAGGGACTGTCAGTGAACAGATTACACACTGTGAATAGGGACTGTCAGTGAACAGATTACACACTGTGAATAGGGACTGTCAGTGAACAGATTACACAGTGTGAATAGGGACTGTCAGTGAACAGATTACACAGTGTGAATAGGGACTGTCAGTGAACAGATTACACAGTGTGAATAGGGACTGTCAGTGAACAGATTACACAGTGTGAATAGGGACTGTCAGTGAACAGATTACACAGTGTGAATAGGGACTGTCAGTGAACAGATTACACAGTGTGAATAGGGACTGTCAGTGAACAGATTACACACTGTGAATAGGGACTGTCAGTGAACAGATTACACAGTGTGAATAGGGACTCTCAGTGAACAGATTACACAGTGTGAATAGGGACTGTCAGTGAACAGATTACACAGTGTGAATAGGGACTGTCAGTGAACAGATTACACAGTGTGAATAGGGACTGTCAGTGAACAGATTACACAGTGTGAATAGGGACTGTCAGTGAACAGATTACACAGTGTGAATAGGGACTGTCAGTGAACAGATTACACAGTGTGAATAGGGACTGTCAGTGAACAGATTACACAGTGTGAATAGGGACTGTCAGTGAACAGATTACACAGTGTGAATAGGGACTGTCAGTGAACAGATTACACAGTGTGAATAGGGACTGTCAGTGAACAGATTACACAGTTTGAATAGGGACTGTCAGTGAACAGATTACACGGTGTGAATAGGGACTGTCAGTGAACAGATTACACAGTGTGAATAGGGACTGTCAGTGAACAGATTACACAGTGTAAATAGGGACTGTCAGTGAACAGATTACACAGTGTGAATAGGGACTGTCAGTGAACAGATTACACAGTGTGAATAGGGACTGTCAGTGAACAGATTACACAGTGTGAATAGGGACTGTCAGTGAACAGATTACACACTGTGAATAGGGACTGTCAGTGAACAGATTACACAGTGTGAATAGGGACTGTCAGTGAACAGATTACACAGTGTGAATAGGGACTGTCAGTGAACAGATTACACACTGTGAATAGGGACTGTCAGTTAACAGATTACACAGTGTGAATAGGGACTGTCAGTGAACAGATTACACAGTGTGAATAGGGACTGTCAGTGAACAGATTACACAGTGTGAATAGGGACTGTCAGTGAACAGATTACACAGTGTGAATAGGGACTGTCAGTGAACAGATTACACAGTGCGAATAGGGACTGTCAGTGAACAGATTACACAGTGTGAATAGGGACTGTCAGTGAACAGATTACACAGTGTGAATAGGGACTGTCAGTGAACAGATTACACACTGTGAATAGGGACTGTCAGTGAACAGATTACACAGTGTGAATAGGGACTGTCAGTGAACAGATTACACACTGTGAATAAGGACTGTCAGTGAACAGATTACACAGTGTGAATAGGGACTGTCAGTGAACAGATTACACACTGTGAATAGGGACTGTCAGTGAACAGATTACACAGTGTGGACAGGGACTGTCAGTGAACAGATTACACAGTGTGAATAGGGACTGTCAGTGAACAGATTACACAGTGTGAATAGGGACTGTCAGTGAACAGATTACACAGTGTGAATAGGGACTGTCAGTGAACAGATTACACAGTGTGAATAGGGACTGTCAGTGAACAGATTACACAGTGTGAATAGGGACTGTCAGTGAACAGATTACACAGTGTGAATAGGGACTGTCAGTGAACAGATTACACAGTGTGAATAGGGACTGTCAGTGAACAGATTACACAGTGTGAATAGGGACTGTCAGTGAACAGATTACACAGTGTGAATAGGGACTGTCAGTGAACAGATTACACAGTGTGAATAGGGACTGTCAGTGAACAGATTACACGGTGTGAATAGGGACTGTCAGTGAACAGATTACACAGTGTGAATAGGGACTGTCAGTGAACAGATTACACAGTGTAAATAGGGACTGTCAGTGAACAGATTACACAGTGTGAATAGGGACTGTCAGTGAACAGATTACACAGTGTGAATAGGGACTGTCAGTGAACAGATTACACAGTGTGAATAGGGACTGTCAGTGAACAGATTACACACTGTGAATAGGGACTGTCAGTGAACAGATTACACAGTGTGAAGAGGGACTGTCAGTGAACAGATTACACAGTGTGAATAGGGACTGTCAGTGAACAGATTACACACTGTGAATAGGGACTGTCAGTGAACAGATTACACAGTGTGAATAGGGACTGTCAGTGAACAGATTGCACAGTGTGAATAGGGACTGTCAGTGAACAGATTACACACTGTGAATAGGGACTGTCAGTGAACAGATTACACAGTGTGAATAGGGACTGTCAGTGAACAGATTACACAGTGTGAATAGGGACTGTCAGTGAACAGATTACACACTGTGAATAGGGACTGTCAGTGAACAGATTACACAGTGTGAATAGGGACTGTCAGTGAACAGATTACACAGTGTGAATAGGGACTGTCAGTGAACAGATTACACAGTGTGAATAGGGACTGTCAGTGAACAGATTACACACTGTGACTAGGGACTGTCAGTGAACAGATTACACAGTGTAAATAGGGACTGTCAGTGAACAGATTACACAGTGTGAATAGGGACTGTCAGTGAACAGATTACACAGTGTGAATAGGGACTGTCAGTGAACAGATTACACAGTGTGAATAGGGACTGTCAGTGAACAGATTACACACTGTGAATAGGGACTGTCAGTGAACAGATTACACAGTGTAAATAGGGACTGTCAGTGAACAGATTACACAGTGTGAATAGGGACTGTCAGTGAACAGATTACACAGTGTGAATAGGGACTGTCAGTGAACAGATTACACAGTGTGAATAGGGACTGTCAGCGAACAGATTACACAGTGTGAATAGGGACTGTCAGTGAACAGATTACACACTGTGAATAGGGACTGTCTGTGAACAGATTACACAGTGTGAATAGGGACTGTCAGTGAACAGATTACACAGTGTGAATCGGGACTGTCAGTGAACAGATTACACAGTGTGAATAGGGACAGTCAGTGAACAGATTACACACTGTGAATAGGGACTGTCAGTGAACAGATTACACAGTGTGAATAGGGACTGTCAGTGAACAGATTACACACTGTGAATAGGGACTGTCAGTGAACAGATTACACAGTGTGAATAGGGACTGTCAGTGAACAGATTACACAGTGTGAATAGGGACTGTCAGTGAACAGATTACACAGTGTGAATAGGGACTGTCAGTGAACAGATTACACACTGTGAATAGGGACTGTCAGTGAACAGATTACACAGTGTGAATAGGGACTGTCAGTGAACAGATTACACAGTGTGAATAGGGACTGTCAGTGAACAGATTACACAGTGTGAATAGGGACTGTCAGTGAACAGATTACACAGTGTGAATAGGGACTGTCAGTGAACAGATTACACAGTGTGAATAGGGACTGTCAGTGAACAGATTACACACTTTGAATAGGGACTGTCAGTGAACAGATTACACAGTGTGAATAGGGACTGTCAGTGAACTGATTACACAGTGTGAATCGGGACTGTCAGTGAACAGATTACACAGTGTGAATAGGGACTGTCAGTGAACAGATTGCACAGTGTGAATAGGGACTGTCAGTGAACAGATTACACAGTGTGAATAGGGACTGTCAGTGAACAGATTACACAGTGTGAATAGGGACTGTCAGTGAACAGATTACACAGTGTGAATAGGGACTGTCAGTGAACAGATTACACAGTGTGAATAGGGACTGTCAGTGAACAGATTACACAGTGTGAATAGGGACTGTCAGTGAACAGATTACACAGTGTGAATAGGGACTGTCAGTGAACAGATTACACAGTGTGAATAGGGACTGTCAGTGAACAGATTACACAGTGTGAATAGGGACTGTCAGTGAACAGATTACACAGTGTGAATAGGGACTGTCAGTGAACAGATTACACAGTGTGAATAGGGACTGTCAGTGAACAGATTACACAGTGTGAATAGGGACTGTCAGTGAACAGATTACACAGTGTGAATAGGGACTGTCAGTGAACAGATTACACACTGTGAATAGGGACTGTCAGTGAACAGATTACACAGTGTGAATAGGGACTGTCAGTGAACAGATTACACAGTGTGAATAGGGACTGTCAGTGAACAGATTACACAGTGTGAATAGGGACTGTCAGTGAACAGATTACACAGTGTGAATAGGGACTGTCAGTGAACAGATTACACACTGTGAATAGGGACTGTCAGTGAACAGATTACACACTGTGAATAGGGACTGTCAGTGAACAGATTACACACTGTGAATAGGGACTGTCAGTGAACAGATTACACACTGTGAATAAGGACTGTCAGTGAACAGATTACACAGTGTGAATAGGGACTGTCAGTGAACAGATTACACACTGTGAATAGGGACTGTCAGTGAACAGATTACACAGTGTGAATAGGGACTGTGAGTGAACAGATTACACAGTGTGAATAGGGACTGTCAGTGAACAGATTACACAGTGTGAATAGGGACTGTCAGTGAACAGATTACACAGTGTGAATAGGGACTGTCAGTGAACAGATTACACAGTGTGAATAGGGACTGTCAGTGAACAGATTACACAGTGTGAATAGGGACTGTCAGTGAACAGATTACAGAGTGTGAATAGGGACTGTCAGTGAACAGATTACACACTGTGAATAGGGACTGTCAGTGAACAGATTACACGGTGTGAATAGGGACTGTCAGTGAACAGATTACACAGTGTGAATAGGGACTGTCAGTGAACAGATTACGCACTGTGAATAGGGACTGTCAGTGAACAGATTACACAGTGTGAATAGGGACTGTCAGTGAACAGGTTACACAGTGTGAATAGGGACTGTCAGTGAACAGATTACACACTGTGAATAGGGACTGTCAGTGAACAGATTACACGGTGTGAATAGGGACTGTCAGTGAACAGATTACACAGTGTGAATAGGGACTGTCAGTGAACAGATTACACACTGTGAATAGGGACTGTCAGTGAACAGATTACACGGTGTGAATAGGGACTGTCAGTGAACAGATTACACAGTGTGAATAGGGACTGTCAGTGAACAGATTACACAGTGTAAATAGGGACTGTCAGTGAACAGATTACACAGTGTGAATAGGGACTGTCAGTGAACAGATTACACAGTGTGAATAGGGACTGTCAGTGAACAGATTACACAGTGTGAATAGGGACTGTCAGTGAACAGATTACACAGTGTGAATAGGGACTGTCAGTGAACAGATTACACAGTGTGAATAGGGACTGTCAGTGAACAGATTACACAGTTTGAATCGGGACTGTCAGTGAACAGATTACACAGTGTGAATAGGGACTGTCAGTGAACAGATTACACACGGTGAATAGGGACTGTCAGTGAACAGATTACACAGTTTGAATAGGGACTGTCAGTGAACAGATTACACAGTGTGAACAGGGACTGTCAGTGAACAGATTACACAGTGTGAATAGGGACTGTCAGTGAACAGATTACACAGTGTGAATAGGGACTGTCAGTGAACAGATTACACAGTGTGAATAGGGACTGTCAGTGAACAGATTACAGACTGTGAACAGGGACTGTCAGTGAACAGATTACACAGTGTGAATAGGGACTGTCAGTGAACAGATTACGCACTGTGAATAGGGACTGTCAGTGAACAGATTAGACAGTGTGAATAGGGACTGTCAGTGAACAGGTTACACAGTGTGAATAGGGGCTGTCAGTGAACAGATTACACACTGTGAATAGGGACTGTCAGTTAACAGATTACACAGTGTGAATAGGGACTGTCAGTGAACAGATTACACACTGTGAATAGGGACTGTCAGTGAACAGATTACACAGTGTGAATAGGGACTGTCAGTGAACAGATTACACAGTGTGAATAGGGACTGTCAGTGAACAGATTACACAGTGTGAATAGGGACTGTCAGTGAACAGATTACACAGTGTGAATAGGGACTGTCAGTGAACAGATTACACACTGTGAATAGGGACTGTCAGTGAACAGATTACACAGTGTGAATAGGGACTGTCAGTGAACAGATTACACACTGTGAATAGGGACTGTCAGTGAACAGATTACACAGTGTGAATAGGGACTGTCAGTGAACAGATTACACACTGTGAATAGGGACTGTCAGTGAACAGATTACACAGTGTGAATCGGGACTGTCAGTGAACAGATTACACAGTGTGAATCGGGACTGTCAGTGAACAGATTACACAGTGTGAATAGGGACTGTCAGTGAACAGATTACACAGTGTGAATAGGGACTGTCAGTGAACAGATTACACAGTGTGAATAGGGACTGTCAGTGTACAGATTACACAGTGTGAATAGGGACTGTCAGTGAACAGATTACACAGTGTGAATAGGGACTGTCAGTGAACAGATTACACAGTGTGAATAGGGACTGTCAGTGAACAGATTACACAGTGTGAATAGGGACTGTCAGTGAACAGATTACACACTGTGAATAGGGACTGTCAGTTAACAGATTACACAGTGTGAATAGGGACTGTCAGTGAACAGATTACACAGTGTGAATAGGGACTGTCAGTGAACAGATTACACAGTGTGAATAGGGACTGTCAGTGAACAGATTACACAGTGTGAATAGGGACTGTCAGTGAACAGATTACACAGTGCGAATAGGGACTGTCAGTGAACAGATTACACAGTGTGAATAGGGACTGTCAGTGAACAGATTACACAGTGTGAATAGGGACTGTCAGTGAACAGATTACACACTGTGAATAGGGACTGTCAGTGAACAGATTACACAGTGTGAATAGGGACTGTCAGTGAACAGATTACACACTGTGAATAAGGACTGTCAGTGAACAGATTACACAGTGTGAATAGGGACTGTCAGTGAACAGATTACACACTGTGAATAGGGACTGTCAGTGAACAGATTACACAGTGTGGATAGGGACTGTCAGTGAACAGATTACACAGTGTGAATAGGGACTGTCAGTGAACAGATTACACAGTGTGAATAGGGACTGTCAGTGAACAGATTACACAGTGTGAATAGGGACTGTCAGTGAACAGATTACACAGTGTGAATAGGGACTGTCAGTTAACAGATTACACAGTGTGAATAGGGACTGTCAGTGAACAGATTACACAGTGTGAATAGGGACTGTCAGTGAACAGATTACACAGTGTGAATAGGGACTGTCAGTGAACAGATTACACAGTGTGAATAGGGACTGTCAGTGAACAGATTACACAGTGCGAATAGGGACTGTCAGTGAACAGATTACACAGTGTGAATAGGGACTGTCAGTGAACAGATTACACAGTGCGAATAGGGACTGTCAGTGAACAGATTACACACTGTGAATAGGGACTGTCAGTGAACAGATTACACAGTGTGAATAGGGACTGTCAGTGAACAGATTACACAGTGTGAATAGGGACTGTCAGTGAACAGATTACACACTGTGAATAGGGACTGTCAGTGAACAGATTACACAGTGTAAATAGGGACTGTCAGTGAACAGATTACACAGTGTGAATAGGGACTGTCAGTGAACAGATTACACAGTGTGAATAGGGACTGTCAGTGAACAGATTACACAGTGTGAATAGGGACTGTCAGCGAACAGATTACACAGTGTGAATAGGGACTGTCAGTGAACAGATTACACACTGTGAATAGGGACTGTCAGTGAACAGATTACACAGTGTGAATAGGGACTGTCAGTGAACAGATTACACAGTGTGAATCGGGACTGTCAGTGAACAGATTACACAGTGTGAATAGGGACAGTCAGTGAACAGATTACACACTGTGAATAGGGACTGTCAGTGAACAGATTACACAGTGTGAATAGGGACTGTCAGTGAACAGATTACACACTGTGAATAGGGACTGTCAGTGAACAGATTACACAGTGTGAATAGGGACTGTCAGTGAACAGATTACACAGTGTGAATAGGGACTGTCAGTGAACAGATTACACAGTGTGAATAGGGACTGTCAGTGAACAGATTACACACTGTGAATAGGGACTGTCAGTGAACAGATTACACAGTGTGAATAGGGACTGTCAGTGAACAGATTACACAGTGTGAATAGGGACTGTCAGTGAACAGATTACACAGTGTGAATAGGGACTGTCAGTGAACAGATTACACAGTGTGAATAGGGACTGTCAGTGAACAGATTACACAGTGTGAATAGGGACTGTCAGTGAACAGATTACACACTTTGAATAGGGACTGTCAGTGAACAGATTACACAGTGTGAATAGGGACTGTCAGTGAACTGATTACACAGTGTGAATCGGGACTGTCAGTGAACAGATTACACAGTGTGAATAGGGACTGTCAGTGAACAGATTGCACAGTTTGAATAGGGACTGTCAGTGAACAGATTACACAGTGTGAATAGGGACTGTCAGTGAACAGATTACACAGTGTGAATAGGGACTGTCAGTGAACAGATTACACAGTGTGAATAGGGACTGTCAGTGAACAGATTACACAGTGTGAATAGGGACTGTCAGTGAACAGATTACACAGTGTGAATAGGGACTGTCAGTGAACAGATTACACAGTGTGAATAGGGACTGTCAGTGAACAGATTACACAGTGTGAATAGGGACTGTCAGTGAATAGATTACACAGTGTGAATAGGGACTGTCAGTGAACAGATTACACAGTGTGAATAGGGACTGTCAGTGAACAGATTACACAGTGTGAATAGGGACTGTCAGTGAACAGATTACACAGTGTGAATAGGGACTGTCAGTGAACAGATTACACAGTGTGAATAGGGACTGTCAGTGAACAGATTACACACTGTGAATAGGGACTGTCAGTGAACAGATTACACAGTGTGAATAGGGACTGTCAGTGAACAGATTACACAGTGTGAATAGGGACTGTCAGTGAACAGATTACACAGTGTGAATAGGGACTGTCAGTGAACAGATTACACAGTGTGAATAGGGACTGTCAGTGAACAGATTACACACTGTGAATAGGGACTGTCAGTGAACAGATTACACAGTGTGAATAGGGACTGTCAGTGAACAGATGACACAGTGTGAATAGGGACTGTCAGTGAACAGATTACACACTGTGAATAGGGACTGTCAGTGAACAGATTACACACTGTGAATAGGGACTGTCAGTGAACAGATTACACACTGTGAATAAGGACTGTCAGTGAACAGATTACACAGTGTGAATAGGGACTGTCAGTGAACAGATTACACACTGTGAATAGGGACTGTCAGTGAACAGATTACACAGTGTGAATAGGGACTGTGAGTGAACAGATTACACAGTGTGAATAGGGACTGTCAGTGAACAGATTACACAGTGTGAATAGGGACTGTCAGTGAACAGATTACACAGTGTGAATAGGGACTGTCAGTGAACAGATTACACAGTGTGAATAGGGACTGTCAGTGAACAGATTACACAGTGTGAATAGGGACTGTCAGTGAACAGATTACAGAGTGTGAATAGGGACTGTCAGTGAACAGATTACACACTGTGAATAGGGACTGTCAGTGAACAGATTACACGGTGTGAATAGGGACTGTCAGTGAACAGATTACACAGTGTGAATAGGGACTGTCAGTGAACAGATTACGCACTGTGAATAGGGACTGTCAGTGAACAGATTACACAGTGTGAATAGGGACTGTCAGTGAACAGGTTACACAGTGTGAATAGGGACTGTCAGTGAACAGATTACACACTGTGAATAGGGACTGTCAGTGAACAGATTACACGGTGTGAATAGGGACTGTCAGTGAACAGATTACACAGTGTGAATAGGGACTGTCAGTGAACAGATTACACACTGTGAATAGGGACTGTCAGTGAACAGATTACACGGTGTGAATAGGGACTGTCAGTGAACAGATTACACAGTGTGAATAGGGACTGTCAGTGAACAGATTACACAGTGTAAATAGGGACTGTCAGTGAACAGATTACACAGTGTGAATAGGGACTGTCAGTGAACAGATTACACAGTGTGAATAGGGACTGTCAGTGAACAGATTACACAGTGTGAATAGGGACTGTCAGTGAACAGATTACACAGTGTGAATAGGGACTGTCAGTGAACAGATTACACAGTGTGAATAGGGACTGTCAGTGAACAGATTACACAGTTTGAATCGGGACTGTCAGTGAACAGATTACACAGTGTGAATAGGGACTGTCAGTGAACAGATTACACACGGTGAATAGGGACTGTCAGTGAACAGATTACACAGTTTGAATAGGGACTGTCAGTGAACAGATTACACAGTGTGAACAGGGACTGTCAGTGAACAGATTACACAGTGTGAATAGGGACTGTCAGTGAACAGATTACACAGTGTGAATAGGGACTGTCAGTGAACAGATTACACAGTGTGAATAGGGACTGTCAGTGAACAGATTACAGACTGTGAACAGGGACTGTCAGTGAACAGATTACACAGTGTGAATAGGGACTGTCAGTGAACAGATTACGCACTGTGAATAGGGACTGTCAGTGAACAGATTACACAGTGTGAATAGGGACTGTCAGTGAACAGGTTACACAGTGTGAATAGGGGCTGTCAGTGAACAGATTACACACTGTGAATAGGGACTGTCAGTTAACAGATTACACAGTGTGAATAGGGACTGTCAGTGAACAGATTACACACTGTGAATAGGGACTGTCAGTGAACAGATTACACAGTGTGAATAGGGACTGTCAGTGAACAGATTACACAGTGTGAATAGGGACTGTCAGTGAACAGATTACACAGTGTGAATAGGGACTGTCAGTGAACAGATTACACAGTGTGAATAGGGACTGTCAGTGAACAGATTACACACTGTGAATAGGGACTGTCAGTGAACAGATTACACAGTGTGAATAGGGACTGTCAGTGAACAGATTACACACTGTGAATAGGGACTGTCAGTGAACAGATTACACAGTGTGAATAGGGACTGTCAGTGAACAGATTACACACTGTGAATAGGGACTGTCAGTGAACAGATTACACAGTGTGAATAGGGACTGTCAGTGAACAGATTACACAGTGTGAATCGGGACTGTCAGTGAACAGATTACACAGTGTGAATAGGGACTGTCAGTGAACAGATTACACAGTGTGAATAGGGACTGTCAGTGAACAGATTACACAGTGTGAATAGGGACTGTCAGTGTACAGATTACACAGTGTGAATAGGGACTGTCAGTGAACAGATTACACAGTGTGAATAGGGACTGTCAGTGAACAGATTACACAGTGTGAATAGGGACTGTCAGTGAACAGATTACACAGTGTGAATAGGGACTGTCAGTGAACAGATTACACACTGTGAATAGGGACTGTCAGTTAACAGATTATACAGTGTGAATAGGGACTGTCAGTGAACAGATTACACAGTGTGAATAGGGACTGTCAGTGAACAGATTACACAGTGTGAATAGGGACTGTCAGTGAACAGATTACACAGTGTGAATAGGGACTGTCAGTGAACAGATTACACAGTGCGAATAGGGGACTGTCAGTGAACAGATTACACAGTGTGAATAGGGACTGTCAGTGAACAGATTACACAGTGTGAATAGGGACTGTCAGTGAACAGATTACACACTGTGAATAGGGACTGTCAGTGAACAGATTACACAGTGTGAATAGGGACTGTCAGTGAACAGATTACACACTGTGAATAAGGACTGTCAGTGAACAGATTACACAGTGTGAATAGGGACTGTCAGTGAACAGATTACACACTGTGAATAGGGACTGTCAGTGAACAGATTACACAGTGTGGATAGGGACTGTCAGTGAACAGATTACACACTGTGAATAGGGACTGTCAGTGAACAGATTACACACTGTGAATAGGGACTGTCAGTGAACAGATTACACAGTGTGAATAGGGACTGTCAGTGAACAGATTACACAGTGTGAATAGGGACTGTCAGTGAACAGATTACACAGTGTGAATAGGGACTGTCAGTGAACAGATTACACAGTGTGAATAGGGACTGTCAGTGAACAGATTACACAGTGTGAATAGGGACTGTCAGTGAACAGATTACACAGTGTGAATAGGGACTGTCAGTGAACAGATTACACACTGTGAATAGGGACTGTCAGTGAACAGATTACACAGTGTGAATAGGGACTGTCAGTGAACAGATTACACAGTGTGAATAGGGACTGTCAGTGAACAGATTACACAGTGTGAATAGGGACTGTCAGTGAACAGATTACACAGTGTGAATAGGGACTGTCAGTGAACAGATTACACAGTGTGAATAGGGACTGTCAGTGAACAGATTACACAGTGTGAATAGGGACTGTCAGTGAACAGATTACACAGTGTGAATAGGGACTGTCAGTGAACAGATTACACAGTGTGAATAGGGACTGTCAGTGAACAGATTACACAGTGTGAATAGGGACTGTCAGTGAACAGATTACACAGTGTGAATAGGGACTGTCAGTGAACAGATTACACAGTGTGAATAGGGACTGTCAGTGAACAGATTACACAGTGTGAATAGGGACTGTCAGTGAACAGATTACACAGTGTGAATAGGGACTGTCAGTGAACAGATTACACAGTGTAAATAGGGACTGTCAGTGAACAGATTACACAGTGTGAATAGGGACTGTCAGTGAACAGATTACACAGTGTGAATAGGGACTGTCAGTGAACAGATTACACACTGTGAATAGGGACTGTCAGTGAACAGATTACACAGTGTGAATAGGGACTGTCAGTGAACAGATTACACAGTGTGAATAGGGACTGTCAGTGAACAGATTACACACTGTGAATAGGGACTGTCAGTTAACAGATTACACAGTGTGAATAGGGACTGTCAGTGAACAGATTACACAGTGTGAATAGGGACTGTCAGTGAACAGATTACACAGTGTGAATAGGGACTGTCAGTGAACAGATTACACAGTGTGAATAGGGACTGTCAGTGAACAGATTACACAGTGCGAATAGGGACTGTCAGTGAACAGATTACACAGTGTGAATAGGGACTGTCAGTGAACAGATTACACAGTGTGAATAGGGACTGTCAGTGAACAGATTACACACTGTGAATAGGGACTGTCAGTGAACAGATTACACAGTGTGAATAGGGACTGTCAGTGAACAGATTACACACTGTGAATAAGGACTGTCAGTGAACAGATTACACAGTGTGAATAGGGACTGTCAGTGAACAGATTACACACTGTGAATAGGGACTGTCAGTGAACAGATTACACAGTGTGGATAGGGACTGTCAGTGAACAGATTACACAGTGTGAATAGGGACTGTCAGTGAACAGATTACACAGTGTGAATAGGGACTGTCAGTGAACAGATTACACAGTGTGAATAGGGACTGTCAGTGAACAGATTACACAGTGTGAATAGGGACTGTCAGTGAACAGATTACACAGTGTGAATAGGGACTGTCAGTGAACAGATTACACAGTGTGAATAGGGACTGTCAGTGAACAGATTACACAGTGTGAATAGGGACTGTCAGTGAACAGATTACACAGTGTGAATAGGGACTGTCAGTGAACAGATTACACAGTGTGAATAGGGACTGTCAGTGAACAGATTACACAGTGTGAATAGGGACAGTCAGTGAACAGATTACACGGTGTGAATAGGGACTGTCAGTGAACAGATTACACAGTGTGAATAGGGACTGTCAGTGAACAGATTACACAGTGTAAATAGGGACTGTCAGTGAACAGATTACACAGTGTGAATAGGGACTGTCAGTGAACAGATTACACAGTGTGAATAGGGATTGTCAGTGAACAGATTACACAGTGTGAATAGGGACTGTCAGTGAACAGATTACACACTGTGAATAGGGACTGTCAGTGAACAGATTACACAGTGTGAAGAGGGACTGTCAGTGAACAGATTACACAGTGTGAATAGGGACTGTCAGTGAACAGATTACACACTGTGAATAGGGACTGTCAGTGAACAGATTACACAGTGTGAATAGGGACTGTCAGTGAACAGATTGCACAGTGTGAATAGGGACTGTCAGTGAACAGATTACACACTGTGAATAGGGACTGTCAGTGAACAGATTACACAGTGTGAATAGGGACTGTCAGTGAACAGATTACACAGTGTGAATAGGGACTGTCAGTGAACAGATTACACACTGTGAATAGGGACTGTCAGTGAACAGATTACACAGTGTGAATAGGGACTGTCAGTGAACAGATTACACAGTGTGAATAGGGACTGTCAGTGAACAGATTACACAGTGTGAATAGGGACTGTCAGTGAACAGATTACACACTGTGACTAGGGACTGTCAGTGAACAGATTACACAGTGTAAATAGGGACTGTCAGTGAACAGATTACACAGTGTGAATAGGGACTGTCAGTGAACAGATTACACAGTGTGAATAGGGACTGTCAGTGAACAGATTACACAGTGTGAATAGGGACTGTCAGTGAACAGATTACACACTGTGAATAGGGACTGTCAGTGAACAGATTACACAGTGTAAATAGGGACTGTCAGTGAACAGATTACACAGTGTGAATAGGGACTGTCAGTGAACAGATTACACAGTGTGAATAGGGACTGTCAGTGAACAGATTACACAGTGTGAATAGGGACTGTCAGCGAACAGATTACACAGTGTGAATAGGGACTGTCAGTGAACAGATTACACACTGTGAATAGGGACTGTCAGTGAACAGATTACACAGTGTGAATAGGGACTGTCAGTGAACAGATTACACAGTGTGAATCGGGACTGTCAGTGAACAGATTACACAGTGTGAATAGGGACAGTCAGTGAACAGATTACACACTGTGAATAGGGACTGTCAGTGAACAGATTACACAGTGTGAATAGGGACTGTCAGTGAACAGATTACACACTGTGAATAGGGACTGTCAGTGAACAGATTACACAGTGTGAATAGGGACTGTCAGTGAACAGATTACACAGTGTGAATAGGGACTGTCAGTGAACAGATTACACAGTGTGAATAGGGACTGTCAGTGAACAGATTACACACTGTGAATAGGGACTGTCAGTGAACAGATTACACAGTGTGAATAGGGACTGTCAGTGAACAGATTACACAGTGTGAATAGGGACTGTCAGTGAACAGATTACACAGTGTGAATAGGGACTGTCAGTGAACAGATTACACAGTGTGAATAGGGACTGTCAGTGAACAGATTACACAGTGTGAATAGGGACTGTCAGTGAACAGATTACACACTTTGAATAGGGACTGTCAGTGAACAGATTACACAGTGTGAATAGGGACTGTCAGTGAACTGATTACACAGTGTGAATCGGGACTGTCAGTGAACAGATTACACAGTGTGAATAGGGACTGTCAGTGAACAGATTGCACAGTGTGAATAGGGACTGTCAGTGAACAGATTACACAGTGTGAATAGGGACTGTCAGTGAACAGATTACACAGTGTGAATAGGGACTGTCAGTGAACAGATTACACAGTGTGAATAGGGACTGTCAGTGAACAGATTACACAGTGTGAATAGGGACTGTCAGTGAACAGATTACACAGTGTGAATAGGGACTGTCAGTGAACAGATTACACAGTGTGAATAGGGACTGTCAGTGAACAGATTACACAGTGTGAATAGGGACTGTCAGTGAACAGATTACACAGTGTGAATAGGGACTGTCAGTGAACAGATTACACAGTGTGAATAGGGACTGTCAGTGAACAGATTACACAGTGTGAATAGGGACTGTCAGTGAACAGATTACACAGTGTGAATAGGGACTGTCAGTGAACAGATTACACAGTGTGAATAGGGACTGTCAGTGAACAGATTACACGGTGTGAATAGGGACTGTCAGTGAACAGATTACACAGTGTGAATAGGGACTGTCAGTGAACAGATTACACAGTGTAAATAGGGACTGTCAATGAACAGATTACACAGTGTGAATAGGGACTGTCAGTGAACAGATTACACAGTGTGAATAGGGACTGTCAGTGAACAGATTACACAGTGTGAATAGGGACTGTCAGTGAACAGATTACACAGTGTGAATAGGGACTGTCAGTGAACAGATTACACAGTGTGAATAGGGACTGTCAGTGAACACATTACACACTGTGAATAGGGACTGTCAGTGAACAGATTACACAGTGTGAATAGGGACTGTCAGTGAACAGATTACACAGTGTGAATAGGGACTGTCAGCGAACAGATTACACAGTGTGAATAGGGACTGTCAGTGAACAGATTACACACTGTGAATAGGGACTGTCAGTGAACAGATTACACAGTGTGAATAGGGACTGTCAGTGAACAGATTACACAGTGTGAATCGGGACTGTCAGTGAACAGATTACACACTGTGAATAGGGACTGTCAGTGAACAGATTACACAGTGTGAATAGGGACTGTCAGTGAACAGATTACACAGTGTGAATAGGGACTGTCAGTGAACAGATTACACACTTTGAATAGGGACTGTCAGTGAACAGATTACACAGTGTGAATAGGGACTGTCAGTGAACTGATTACACAGTGTGAATCGGGACTGTCAGTGAACAGATTACACAGTGTGAATAGGGACTGTCAGTGAACAGATTACACAGTGTGAATAGGGACAGTCAGTGAACAGATTACACACTGTGAATAGGGACTGTCAGTGAACAGATTACACAGTGTGAATAGGGACTGTCAGTGAACAGATTACACAGTTTGAATAGGGACTGTCAGTGAACAGATTACACACTGTGAATAGGGACTGTCAGTGAACAGATTACACAGTGTGAATAGGGACTGTCAGTGAACAGATTACACACTGTGAATAGGGACTGTCAGTGAACAGATTACACAGTGTGAATAGGGACTGTCAGTGAACAGGTTACACAGTGTGAATAGGGACTGTCAGTGAACAGATTACACACTGTGAATAGGGACTGTCAGTGAACAGATTACACAGTGTGAATAGGGACTGTCAGTGAACAGATTACACAGTGTGAATAGGGACTGTCAGTGAACAGATTACACACTGTGAATAGGGACTGTCAGTGAACAGATTACACAGTGTGAATAGGGACTGTCAGTGAACAGATTGCACAGTGTGAATAGGGACTGTCAGTGAACAGATTACACACTGTGAATAGGGACTGTCAGTGAGCAGATTACACAGTGTGAATAGGGACTGTCAGTGAACAGATTACACAGTGTGAATAGGGACTGTCAGTGAACAGATTACACAGTGTGAATAGGGACTGTCAGTGAACAGATTACACAGTGTGAATAGGGACTGTCAGTGAACAGATTACACAGTGTGAATAGGGACTGTCAGTGAACAGATTACACAGTGTGAATAGGGACTGTCAGTGAACAGATTACACACTGTGAATAGGGACTGTCAGTGAACAGATTACACAGTGTGAATAGGGACTGTCAGTGAACAGATTACACAGTGTGAATAGGGACTGTCAGTGAACAGATTACACACTGTGAATAGGGACTGTCAGTGAACAGATTACACAGTGTGAATAGGGACTGTCAGTGAACAGATTACACAGTGTGAATAGGGACTGTCAGTGAACAGATTACACAGTGTAAATAGGGACTGTCAATGAACAGATTACACAGTGTGAATAGGGACTGTCAATGAACAGATTACACAGTGTGAATAGGGACTGTCAGTGAACAGATTACACAGTGTGAATAGGGACTGTCAGTGAACAGATTACACAGTGTGAATAGGGACTGTCAGTGAACAGATTACACAGTGTGAATAGGGACTGTCAGTGAACAGATTACACAGTGTGAATAGGGACTGTCAGTGAACAGATTACACACTGTGAATAGGGACTGTCAGTGAACAGATTACACAGTGTGAATAGGGACTGTCAGTGAACAGATTACACAGTGTGAATAGGGACTGTCAGTGAACAGATTACACAGTTTGAATAGGGACTGTCAGTGAACAGATTACACAGTTTGAATAGGGACTGTCAGTGAACAGATTACACAGTGTGAATAGGGACTGTCAGTGAACAGATTACACACTGTGAATAGGGACTGTCAGTGAACAGATTACACACTGTGAATAGGGACTGTCAGTGAACAGATTACACACTGTGAATAGGGACTGTCAGTGAACAGATTACACACTGTGACTAGGGACTGTCAGTGAACAGATTACACAGTGTAAATAGGGACTGTCAGTGAACAGATTACACAGTGTGAATAGGGACTGTCAGTGAACAGATTACACAGTGTGAATAGGGACTGTCAGTGAACAGATTACACAGTGTGAATAGGGACTGCCAGCGAACAGATTACACAGTGTGAATAGGGACTGTCAGTGAACAGATTACACACTGTGAATAGGGACTGTCAGTGAACAGATTACACAGTGTGAATAGGGACTGTCAGTGAACAGATTACACAGTGTGAATCGGGACTGTCAGTGAACAGATTACACAGTGTGAATAGGGACAGTCAGTGAACAGATTACACACTGTGAATAGGGACTGTCAGTGAACAGATTACACAGTGTGAATAGGGACTGTCAGTGAACAGATTACACAGTGTGAATAGGGACTGTCAGTGAACAGATTACACAGTGTGAATAGGGACTGTCAGTGAACAGATTACACAGTGTGAATAGGGACTGTCAGTGAACAGATTACACAGTGTGAATAGGGACTGTCAGTGAACAGATTACACAGTGTGAATAGGGACTGTCAGTGAACAGATTACACAGTGTGAATAGGGACTGTCAGTGAACAGATTACACAGTGTGAATAGGGACTGTCAGTGAACAGATTACACAGTGTGAATAGGGACTGTCAGTGAACAGATTACACAGTGTGAATAGGGACTGTCAGTGAACAGATTACACAGTGTGAATAGGGACTGTCAGTGAACAGATTACACACTTTGAATAGGGACTGTCAGTGAACAGATTACACAGTGTGAATAGGGACTGTCAGTGAACAGATTACACAGTGTGAATCGGGACTGTCAGTGAACAGATTACACAGTGTGAATAGGGACTGTCAGTGAACAGATTACACAGTGTGAATAGGGACTGTCAGTGAACAGATTACACACTGTGAATAGGGACTGTCAGTGAACAGATTACACAGTGTGAATAGGGACTGTCAGTGAACAGATTACACAGTTTGAATAGGGACTGTCAGTGAACAGATTACACAGTGTGAATAGGGACTGTCAGTGAACAGATTACACAGTGTGAATAGGGACTGTCAGTGAACAGATTACACAGTGTGAATAGGGACTGTCAGTGAACAGATTACACAGTGTGAATAGGGACTGTCAGTGAACAGATTACACAGTGTGAATAGGGACAGTCAGTGAACAGATTACACACTGTGAATAGGGACTGTCAGTGAACAGATTACACAGTGTGAATAGGGACTGTCAGTGAACAGATTACACACTGTGAATAGGGACTGTCAGTGAACAGATGACACACTGTGAATAGCGACTGTCAGTGAACAGATTACACACTGTGAATAGGGACTGTCAGTGAACAGATTACACACTGTGAATAGGGACTGTCAGTGAACAGATTACACAGTGTGAATAGGGACTGTCAGTGAACAGATTACACAGTGTGAATAGGGACTGTCAGTGAACAGATTACACACTGTGAATAAGGACTGTCAGTGAACAGATTACACAGTGTGAATAGGGACTGTCAGTGAACAGATTACACAGTGTGAATAAGGACTGTCAGTGAACAGATTACACAGTGTGAATAGGGACTGTCAGTGAACAGATTACACACTGTGAATAGGGACTGTCAGTGAACAGATTACACACTGTGAATAAGGACTGTCAGTGAACAGATTACACAGTGTGAATAGGGACTGTCAGTGAACAGATTACACACTGTGAATAGGGACTGTCAGTGAACAGATTACACAGTGTGAATAGGGACTGTAAGTGAACAGATTACACAGTGTGAATAGGGACTGTCAGTGAACAGATTACACAGTGTGAATAGGGACTGTCAGTGAACAGATTACACAGTGTGAATAGGGACTGTCAGTGAACAGATTACACACTGTGAATAGGGACTGTCAGTGAACAGATTACACAGTGTGAATAGGGACTGTAAGTGAACAGATTACACAGTGTGAATAGGGACTTTCAGTGAACAGATTACACAGTGTGAATAGGGACTGTCAGTGAACAGATTACACACTGTGAATAGGGACTGTCAGTGAACAGATGACACACTGTGAATAGGGACTGTCAGTGAACAGATTACACACTGTGAATAGGGACTGTCAGTGAACAGATTACACACTGTGAATAGGGACTGTCAGTGAACAGATTACACAGTGTGAATAGGGACTGTCAGTGAACAGATTACACAGTGTGAATAGGGACTGTCAGTGAACAGATTACACACTGTGAATAGGGACTGTCAGTGAACAGATTACACAGTGTGAATAGGGACTGTCAGTGAACAGATTACACAGTGTGAATAGGGACTGTCAGTGAACAGATTACACAGTGTGAATAGGGACTGTCAGTGAACAGATTACACAGTGTGAATAGGGACTGTCAGTGAACAGATTACACAGTGTAAATAGGGACTGTCAGTGAACAGATTACACAGTGTGAATAGGGACTGTCAGTGAACAGATTACACAGTGTGAATAGGGACTGTCAGTGAACAGATTACACAGTGTGAATAGGGACTGTCAGTGAACAGATTACACAGTGTGAATAGGGACTGTCAGTGAACAGATTACACAGTGTGAATAGGGACTGTCAGTGAACAGATTACACAGTTTGAATAGGGACTGTCAGTGAACAGATTACACAGTGTGAATAGGGACTGTCAGTGAACAGATTACACAGTGTGAATAGGGACTGTCAGTGAACAGATTACACAGTTTGAATAGGGACTGTCAGTGAACAGATTACACAGTTTGAATAGGGACTGTCAGTGAACAGATTACACAGTGTGAATAGGGACTGTCAGTGAACAGATTACACAGTGTGAATAGGGACTGTCAGTGAACAGATTACACACTGTGAATAGGGACTGTCAGTGAACAGATTACACAGTGTGAATAGGGACTGTCAGTGAACAGATTACACAGTGTGAATAGGGACTGTCAGTGAACAGATTACACACTGTGAATAGGGACTGTCAGTGAACAGATTACACAGTGTGAATAGGGACTGTCAGTGAACAGGTTACACAGTGTGAATAGGGACTGTCAGTGAACAGATTACACAGTGTGAATAGGGACTGTCAGTGAACAGATTACACAGTGTGAATAGGGACTGTCAGTGAACAGATTACACACTGTGAATTGGGACCGTCAGTGAACAGATTACACACTGTGAATAGGGACTGTCAGTGAACAGATTACACAGTGTGAATAGGGACTGTCAGTGAACAGATTACACGGTGTGAATTGGGACTGTCAGTGAACAGATTACACAGTGTGAATAGGGACTGTCAGTGAACAGATTACACAGTGTGAATAGGGACTGTCAGTGAACAGATTACACAGTGTGAATAGGGACTGTCAGTGAACAGATTACACAGTGTGAATAGGGACTGTCAGTGAACAGATTACACAGTTTGAATAGGGACTGTCAGTGAACAGATTACACAGTGTGAATAGGGACTGTCAGTGAACAGATTACACAGTGTGAATAGGGACTGTCAGTGAACAGATTACACAGTGTGAATAGGGACTGTCAGTGAACAGATTACACACTGTGAATAGGGACTGTCAGTGAACAGATTACACAGTGTGAATAGGGACTGTCAGTGAACAGATTACACACTGTGAATAGGGACTGTCAGTGAACAGATTACACAGTGTGAATAGGGACTGTCAGTGAACAGATTACACAGTGTGAATCGGGACTGTCAGTGAACAGATTACACAGTGTGAATAGGGACTGTCAGTGAACAGATTACACAGTGTGAATAGGGGCTGTCAGTGAACAGATTACACAGTGTGAATAGGGACTGTCAGTGAACAGATTACACACTGTGAATAGGGACTGTCAGTGAACAGATTACACAGTGTGAATAGGGACTGTCAGTGAACAGATTACACAGTGTGAATAGGGACTGTCAGTGAACAGATTACACAGTGTGAATAGGGACTGTCAGTGAACAGATTACACAGTGTGAATAGGGACTGTCAGTGAACAGATTACACAGTGTGAATAGGGACTGTCAGTGAACAGATTACACAGTGTGAATAGGGACTGTCAGTGAACAGATTACACACTGTGAATAGGGACTGTCAGTGAACAGATTACACAGTGTGAATAGGGACTGTCAGTGAACAGATTACACACTGTGAATAGGGACTGTCAGTGAACAGATTACACAGTGTGAATAGGGACTGTCAGTGAACAGATTACACACTGTGAATAGGGACTGTCAGTGAACAGATTACACAGTGTGAATAGGGACTGTCAGTGAACAGATTACACAGTGTGAATCGGGACTGTCAGTGAACAGATTACACAGTGTGAATAGGGACTGTCAGTGAACAGATTACACAGTGTGAATAGGGACTGTCAGTGAACAGATTACACAGTGTGAATAGGGACTGTCAGTGAACAGATTACACACTGTGAATAGGGACTGTCAGTGAACAGATTACACAGTGTGAATAGGGACTGTCAGTGAACAGATTACACAGTGTGAATAGGGACTGTCAGTGAACAGATTACACAGTGTGAATAGGGACTGTCAGTGAACAGATTACACAGTGTGAATAGGGACTGTCAGTGAACAGATTACACAGTGTGAATAGGGACTGTCAGTGAACAGATTACACACGGTGAATAGGGACTGTCAGTGAACAGATTACACACTGTGAATAGGGACTGTCAGTGAACAGATTACACACTGTGAATAGGGACTGTCAGTGAACAGATTACACACTGTGAATAGGGACTGTCAGTGAACAGATTACACACTGTGAATAGGGACTGTCAGTTAACAGATTACACAGTGTGAATAGGGACTGTCAGTGAACAGATTACACAGTGTGAATAGGGACTGTCAGTGAACAGATTACACAGTGTGAATAGGGACTGTCAGTGAACAGATTACACAGTGTGAATAGGGACTGTCAGTGAACAGATTACACAGTGTGAATAGGGACTGTCAGTGAACAGATTACACAGTGTGAATAGGGACTGTCAGTGAACAGATTACACAGTGTGAATAGGGACTGTCAGTGAACAGATTACACAGTGTGAATAGGGACTGTCAGTGAACAGATTACACACTGTGAATAAGGACTGTCAGTGAACAGATTACACAGTGTGAATAGGGACTGTCAGTGAACAGATTACACACTGTGAATAAGGGACTGTCAGTGAACAGATTACACAGTGTGAATAGGGACTGTCAGTGAACAGATTACACACTGTGAATAGGGACTGTCAGTGAACAGATTACACAGTGTGAATAGGGACTGTCAGTGAACAGATTACAAAGTGTGAATAGGGACTGTCAGTGAACAGATTACACAGTGTGAATAGGGACTGTCAGTGAACAGATTACACACTGTGAATAGGGACTGTCAGTGAACAGATTACACAGTGTGAATAGGGACTGTCAGTGAACAGATTACACAGTGTGAATAGGGACTGTCAGTGAACAGATTACACACTGTGAATAGGGACTGTCAGTGAACAGATTACACAGTGTGAATAGGGACTGTCAGTGAACAGATTACACAGTGTGAATAGGGACTGTCAGTGAACAGATTACACAGTGTGAATAGGGACTGTCAGTGAACAGATTACACAGTGTGAATAGGGACTGTCAGTGAACAGATTACACAGTGTGAATAGGGACTGTCAGTGAACAGATTACACGGTGTGAATAGGGACTGTCAGTGAACAGATTACACACTGTGAATAGGGACTGTCAGTGAACAGATTACACAGTGTAAATAGGGACTGTCAGTGAACAGATTACACAGTGTGAATAGGGACTGTCAGTGAACAGATTACACAGTGTGAATAGGGACTGTCAGTGAACAGATTACACAGTGTGAATAGGGACTGTCAGTGAACAGATTACACAGTGTGAATAGGGACTGTCAGTGAACAGATTACACACTGTGAATAGGGACTGTCAGTGAACAGATTACACAGTGTGAATAGGGACTGTCAGTGAACAGATTACACAGTGTGAATAGGGACTGTCAGTGAACAGATTACACAGTGTGAATAGGGACTGTCAGTGAACAGATTACACAGTGTGAATAGGGACTGTCAGTGAACAGATTACACAGTGTGAATAGGGACTGTCAGTGAACAGATTACACACTGTGAATAGGGACTGTCAGTGAACAGATTACACACTGTGAATAGGGACTGTCAGTGAACAGATTACACAGTGTGAATAGGGACTGTCAGTGAACAGATTACACAGTGTGAATAGGGACTGTCAGTGAACAGATTACACAGTTTGAATAGGGACTGTCAATGAACAGATTACACAGTGTGAATAGGGACTGCCAGTGAACAGATTACACACGGTGAATAGGGACTGTCAGTGAACAGATTACACAGTTTGAATAGGGACTGTCAGTGAACAGATTACACAGTGTGAATAGGGACTGTCAGTGAACAGATTACACAGTGTGAATAGGGACTGTCAGTGAACAGATTACACAGCGTGAATAGGGACTGTCAGTGAACAGATTACACACTGTGAATAGGGACTGTCAGTGAACAGATTACACAGTGTGAATAGGGACTGTCAGTGAACAGATTACACAGTGTGAATAGGGACTGTCAGTGAACAGATTACACACTGTGAATAGGGACTGTCAGTGAACAGATTGCACAGAGTGAATAGGGACTGTCAGTGAACAGATTACACACTGTGAATAGGGACTGTCAGTGAACAGATTACGCAGTGTGAATAGGGACCGTCAGTGAACAGATTACACACTGTGAATAGGGACTGTCAGTGAACAGATTACACAGTGTGAATAGGGACTGTCAGTGAACAGATTACACACTGTGAATAGGGACTGTCAGTGAACAGATTACACACTGTGAATAGGGACTGTCAGTGAACAGATTACACAGTATGAATAGGGACTGTCAGTGAACAGATTACACAGTGTCAATAGGGACTGTCAGTGAACAGATTACACGGTGTGAATAGGGACTGTCAGTGAACAGATTACACACTGTGAATAGGGACTGTCAGTGAACAGATTACACAGTGTAAATAGGGACTGTCAGTGAACAGATTACACAGTGTGAATAGGGACTGTCAGTGAACAGATTACACAGTGTGAATAGGGACTGTCAGTGAACAGATTACACAGTGTGAATAGGGACTGTCAGTGAACAGATTACACAGTGTGAATAGGGACTGTCAGTGAACAGATTACACACTGTGAATAGGGACTGTCAGTGAACAGATTACACAGTGTGAATAGGGACTGTCAGTGAACAGATTACACAGTGTGAATAGGGACTGTCAGTGAACAGATTACACAGTGTGAATAGGGACTGTCAGTGAACAGATTACACAGTGTGAATAGGGACTGTCAGTGAACAGATTACACAGTGTGAATAGGGACTGTCAGTGAACAGATTACACACTGTGAATAGGGACTGTCAGTGAACAGATTACACACTGTGAATAGGGACTGTCAGTGAACAGATTACACAGTGTGAATAGGGACTGTCAGTGAACAGATTACACAGTGTGAATAGGGACTGTCAGTGAACAGATTACACAGTTTGAATAGGGACTGTCAATGAACAGATTACACAGTGTGAATAGGGACTGCCAGTGAACAGATTACACACGGTGAATAGGGACTGTCAGTGAACAGATTACACAGTTTGAATAGGGACTGTCAGTGAACAGATTACACAGTGTGAATAGGGACTGTCAGTGAACAGATTACACAGTGTGAATAGGGACTGTCAGTGAACAGATTACACAGCGTGAATAGGGACTGTCAGTGAACAGATTACACACTGTGAATAGGGACTGTCAGTGAACAGATTACACAGTGTGAATAGGGACTGTCAGTGAACAGATTACACAGTGTGAATAGGGACTGTCAGTGAACAGATTACACACTGTGAATAGGGACTGTCAGTGAACAGATTACACAGAGTGAATAGGGACTGTCAGTGAACAGATTACACACTGTGAATAGGGACTGTCAGTGAACAGATTACGCAGTGTGAATAGGGACCGTCAGTGAACAGATTACACACTGTGAATAGGGACTGTCAGTGAACAGATTACACAGTGTGAATAGGGACTGTCAGTGAACAGATTACACACTGTGAATAGGGACTGTCAGTGAACAGATTACACACTGTGAATAGGGACTGTCAGTGAACAGATTACACAGTATGAATAGGGAGTGTCAGTGAACAGATTACACAGTGTCAATAGGGACTGTCAGTGAACAGATTACACAGTGTGAATCGGGACTGTCAGTGAACAGATTACACAGTGTGAATAGGGACTGTCAGTGAACAGATTACACAGTGTGAATAGGGACTGTCAGTGAACAGATTACACAGTGTGAATAGGGACTGTCAGTGAACAGATTACACACTGTGAATAGGGACTGTCAGTGAACAGATTACACACTGCGAATAGGGACTGTCAGTGAACAGATTACACACTGTGAATAGGGACTGTCAGTGAACAGATTACACAGTGTGAATAGGGACTGTCAGTGAACAGGTTACACAGTGTGAATAGGGACTGTCAGTGAACAGATTACACAGTGTGAATAGGGACTGTCAGTGAACAGATTACACAGTGAAAATAGGGACTGTCAGTGAACAGATTACACACTGTGAATTGGGACCGTCAGTGAACAGATTACACACTGTGAATAGGGACTGTCAGTGAACAGATTACACAGTGTGAATAGGGACTGTCAGTGAACAGATTACACACTGTGAATAGGGACTGTCAGTGAACAGATTACACACTGTGAATAGGGACTGTCAGTGAACAGATTACACAGTATGAATAGGGACTGTCAGTGAACAGATTACACAGTGTCAATAGGGACTGTCAGTGAACAGATTACACGGTGTGAATAGGGACTGTCAGTGAACAGATTACACACTGTGAATAGGGACTGTCAGTGAACAGATTACACAGTGTAAATAGGGACTGTCAGTGAACAGATTACACAGTGTGAATAGGGACTGTCAGTGAACAGATTACACAGTGTGAATAGGGACTGTCAGTGAACAGATTACACAGTGTGAATAGGGACTGTCAGTGAACAGATTACACAGTGTGAATAGGGACTGTCAGTGAACAGATTACACACTGTGAATAGGGACTGTCAGTGAACAGATTACACAGTGTGAATAGGGACTGTCAGTGAACAGATTACACAGTGTGAATAGGGACTGTCAGTGAACAGATTACACAGTGTGAATAGGGACTGTCAGTGAACAGATTACACAGTGTGAATAGGGACTGTCAGTGAACAGATTACACAGTGTGAATAGGGACTGTCAGTGAACAGATTACACACTGTGAATAGGGACTGTCAGTGAACAGATTACACACTGTGAATAGGGACTGTCAGTGAACAGATTACACAGTGTGAATAGGGACTGTCAGTGAACAGATTACACAGTGTGAATAGGGACTGTCAGTGAACAGATTACACAGTTTGAATAGGGACTGTCAATGAACAGATTACACAGTGTGAATAGGGACTGCCAGTGAACAGATTACACACGGTGAATAGGGACTGTCAGTGAACAGATTACACAGTTTGAATAGGGACTGTCAGTGAACAGATTACACAGTGTGAATAGGGACTGTCAGTGAACAGATTACACAGTGTGAATAGGGACTGTCAGTGAACAGATTACACAGCGTGAATAGGGACTGTCAGTGAACAGATTACACACTGTGAATAGGGACTGTCAGTGAACAGATTACACAGTGTGAATAGGGACTGTCAGTGAACAGATTACACAGTGTGAATAGGGACTGTCAGTGAACAGATTACACACTGTGAATAGGGACTGTCAGTGAACAGATTACACAGAGTGAATAGGGACTGTCAGTGAACAGATTACACACTGTCAATAGGGACTGTCAGTGAACAGATTACGCAGTGTGAATAGGGACCGTCAGTGAACAGATTACACACTGTGAATAGGGACTGTCAGTGAACAGATTACACAGTGTGAATAGGGACTGTCAGTGAACAGATTACACACTGTGAATAGGGACTGTCAGTGAACAGATTACACACTGTGAATAGGGACTGTCAGTGAACAGATTACACAGTATGAATAGGGAGTGTCAGTGAACAGATTACACAGTGTCAATAGGGACTGTCAGTGAACAGATTACACAGTGTGAATCGGGACTGTCAGTGAACAGATTACACAGTGTGAATAGGGACTGTCAGTGAACAGATTACACAGTGTGAATAGGGACTGTCAGTGAACAGATTACACAGTGTGAATAGGGACTGTCAGTGAACAGATTACACACTGTGAATAGGGACTGTCAGTGAACAGATTACACACTGCGAATAGGGACTGTCAGTGAACAGATTACACACTGTGAATAGGGACTGTCAGTGAACAGATTACACAGTGTGAATAGGGACTGTCAGTGAACAGGTTACACAGTGTGAATAGGGACTGTCAGTGAACAGATTACACAGTGTGAATAGGGACTGTCAGTGAACAGATTACACAGTGAAAATAGGGACTGTCAGTGAACAGATTACACACTGTGAATTGGGACCGTCAGTGAACAGATTACACACTGTGAATAGGGACTGTCAGTGAACAGATTACACAGTGTGAATAGGGACTGTCAGTGAACAGATTACACAGTGTGAATTGGGACTGTCAGTGAACAGATTACACAGTGTGAATAGGGACTGTCAGTGAACAGATTACACAGTGTGAATAGGGACTGTCAGTGAACAGATTACACAGTGTGAATAGGGACTGTCAGTGAACAGATTACACAGTGTGAATAGGGACTGTCAGTGAACAGATTACACAGTGTGAATAGGGACTGTCAGTGAACAGATTACACAGTGTTAATAGGGACTGTCAGTGAACAGATTACACAGTGTGAATAGGGACTGTCAGTGAACAGATTACACAGTTTGAATAGGGACTGTCAGTGAACAGATTACACAGTGTGAATAGGGACTGTCAGTGAACAGATTACACAGTGTGAATAGGGACTGTCAGTGAACAGATTACACAGTGTGAATAGGGACTTTCAGTGAACAGATTACACACTGTGAATAGGGACTGTCAGTGAACAGATTACACAGTGTGAATAGGGACTGTCAGTGAACAGATTACACACTGTGAATAGGGACTGTCAGTGAACAGATTACACAGTGTGAATAGGGACTGTCAGTGAACAGATTACACAGTGTGAATCGGGACTGTCAGTGAACAGATTACACAGTGTGAATAGGGACTGTCAGTGAACAGATTACACAGTGTGAATAGGGACTGTCAGTGAACAGATTACACAGTGTGAATAGGGACTGTCAGTGAACAGATTACACACTGTGAATAGGGACTGTCAGTGAACAGATTACACAGTGTGAATAGGGACTGTCAGTGAACAGATTACACAGTGTGAATAGGGACTGTCAGTGAACAGATTACACAGTGTGAATAGGGACTGTCAGTGAACAGATTACACAGTGTGAATAGGGACTGTCAGTGAACAGATTACACAGTGTGAATAGGGACTGTCAGTGAACAGATTACACAGTGTGAATAGGGACTGTCAGTGAACAGATTACACACTGTGAATAGGGACTGTCAGTGAACAGATTACACAGTGTGAATAGGGACTGTCAGTGAACAGATTACACACTGTGAATAGGGACTGTCAGTGAACAGATTACACAGTGTGAATAGGGACTGTCAGTGAACAGATTACACACTGTGAATAGGGACTGTCAGTGAACAGATTACACAGTGTGAATAGGGACTGTCAGTGAACAGATTACACAGTGTGAATCGGGACTGTCAGTGAACAGATTACACAGTGTGAATAGGGACTGTCAGTGAACAGATTACACAGTGTGAATAGGGACTGTCAGTGAACAGATTACACAGTGTGAATAGGGACTGTCAGTGAACAGATTACACACTGTGAATAGGGACTGTCAGTGAACAGATTACATAGTGTGAATAGGGACTGTCAGTGAACAGATTACACAGTGTGAATAGGGACTGTCAGTGAACAGATTACACAGTGTGAATAGGGACTGTCAGTGAACAGATTACACACTGTGAATAGGGACTGTCAGTTAACAGATTACACAGTGTGAATAGGGACTGTCAGTGAACAGATTACACAGTGTGAATAGGGACTGTCAGTGAACAGATTACACAGTGTGAATAGGGACTGTCAGTGAACAGATTACACAGTGTGAATAGGGACTGTCAGTGAACAGATTACACAGTGTGAATAGGGACTGTCAGTGAACAGATTACACAGTGTGAATAGGGACTGTCAGCGAACAGATTACACAGTGTGAATAGGGACTGTCAGTGAACAGATTACACAGTGTGAATAGGGACTGTCAGTGAACAGATTACACACTGTGAATAAGGACTGTCAGTGAACAGATTACACAGTGTGAATAGGGACTGTCAGTGAACAGATTACACACTGTGAATAAGGACTGTCAGTGAACAGATTACACAGTGTGAATAGGGACTGTCAGTGAACAGATTACACACTGTGAATAGGGACTGTCAGTGAACAGATTACACAGTGTGAATAGGGACTGTCAGTGAACAGATTACAAAGTGTGAATAGGGACTGTCAGTGAACAGATTACACAGTGTGAATAGGGACTGTCAGTGAACAGATTACACACTGTGAATAGGGACTGTCAGTGAACAGATTACACAGTGTGAATAGGGACTGTCAGTGAACAGATTACACAGTGTGAATAGGGACTGTCAGTGAACAGATTACACAGTGTGAATAGGGACTGTCAGTGAACAGATTACACAGTGTGAATAGGGACTGTCAGTGAACAGATTACACAGTGTGAATAGGGACTGTCAGTGAACAGATTACACAGTGTGAATAGGGACTGTCAGTGAACAGATTACACAGTGTGAATAGGGACTGTCAGTGAACAGATTACACAGTGTGAATAGGGACTGTCAGTGAACAGATTACACGGTGTGAATAGGGACTGTCAGTGAACAGATTACACACTGTGAATAGGGACTGTCAGTGAACAGATTACACAGTGTAAATAGGGACTGTCAGTGAACAGATTACACAGTGTGAATAGGGACTGTCAGTGAACAGATTACACAGTGTGAATAGGGACTGTCAGTGAACAGATTACACAGTGTGAATAGGGACTGTCAGTGAACAGATTACACAGTGTGAATAGGGACTGTCAGTGAACAGATTACACACTGTGAATAGGGACTGTCAGTGAACAGATTACACACTGTGAATAGGGACTGTCAGTGAACAGATTACACAGTGTGAATAGGGACTGTCAGTGAACAGATTACACAGTGTGAATAGGGACTGTCAGTGAACAGATTACACAGTGTGAATAGGGACTGTCAGTGAACAGATTACACAGTGTGAATAGGGACTGTCAGTGAACAGATTACACACTGTGAATAGGGACTGTCAGTGAACAGATTACACACTGTGAATAGGGACTGTCAGTGAACAGATTACACAGTGTAAATAGGGACTGTCAGTGAACAGATTACACAGTGTGAATCGGGACTGTCAGTGAACAGATTACACAGTGTGAATAGGGACTGTCAGTGAACAGATTACACAGTGTGAATAGGGACTGTCAGTGAACAGATTACACAGTGTGAATAGGGACTGTCAGTGAACAGATTACACACTGTGAATAGGGACTGTCAGTGAACAGATTACACAGTGTGAATAGGGACTGTCAGTGAACAGATTACACAGTGTGAATAGGGACTGTCAGTGAACAGATTACACAGTGTGAATAGGGACTGTCAGTGAACAGATTACACAGTGTGAATAGGGACTGTCAGTGAACAGATTACACAGTGTGAATAGGGACTGTCAGTGAACAGATTACACACTGTGAATAGGGACTGTCAGTGAACAGATTACACAGTGTGAATAGGGACTGTCAGTGAACAGATTACACAGTGTGAATAGGGACTGTCAGTGAACAGATTACACAGTGTGAATAGGGACTGTCAGTGAACAGATTACACAGTTTGAATAGGGACTGTCAATGAACAGATTACACAGTGTGAATAGGGACTGCCAGTGAACAGATTACACACGGTGAATAGGGACTGTCAGTGAACAGATTACACAGTTTGAATAGGGACTGTCAGTGAACAGATTACACAGTGTGAATAGGGACTGTCAGTGAACAGATTACACAGTGTGAATAGGGACTGTCAGTGAACAGATTACACAGCGTGAATAGGGACTGTCAGTGAACAGATTACACACTGTGAATAGGGACTGTCAGTGAACAGATTACACAGTGTGAATAGGGACTGTCAGTGAACAGATTACACAGTGTGAATAGGGACTGTCAGTGAACAGATTACAAACTGTGAATAGGGACTGTCAGTGAACAGATTACACAGAGTGAATAGGGACTGTCAGTGAACAGATTACACACTGTGAATGGGGACTGTCAGTGAACAGATTACGCAGTGTGAATAGGGACCGTCAGTGAACAGATTACACACTGTGAATAGGGACTGTCAGTGAACAGATTACACAGTGTGAATAGGGACTGTCAGTGAACAGATTGCACAGTGTGAATAGGGACTGTCAGTGAACAGATTACACAGTGTGAATAGGGACTGTCAGTGAACAGATTACACAGTGTGAATAGGGACTGTCAGTGAACAGATTACACACTGTGAATAGGGACTGTCAGTGAACAGATTACACAGTGTGAATAGGGACTGTCAGTGAACAGATTACACAGTGTGAATAGGGACTGTCAGTGAACAGATTACACACTGTGAATAGGGACTGTCAGTGAACAGATTACACACTGTGAATAGGGACTGTCAGTGAACAGATTACACAGTGTAAATAGGGACTGTCAGTGAACAGATTACACAGTGTGAATAGGGACTGTCAGTGAACAGATTACACAGTGTGAATAGGGACTGTCAGTGAACAGATTACACAGTGTGAATAGGGACTGTCAGTGAACAGATTACACAGTGTGAATAGGGACTGTCAGTGAACAGATTACACAGTGTTAATAGGGACTGTCAGTGAACAGATTACACAGTGTGAATAGGGACTGTCAGTGAACAGATTACACAGTTTGAATAGGGACTGTCAGTGAACAGATTACACAGTGTGAATAGGGACTGTCAGTGAACAGATTACACAGTGTGAATAGGGACTGTCAGTGAACAGATTACACAGTGTGAATAGGGACTTTCAGTGAACAGATTACACACTGTGAATAGGGACTGTCAGTGAACAGATTACACAGTGTGAATAGGGACTGTCAGTGAACAGATTACACACTGTGAATAGGGACTGTCAGTGAACAGATTACACAGTGTGAATAGGGACTGTCAGTGAACAGATTACACAGTGTGAATCGGGACTGTCAGTGAACAGATTACACAGTGTGAATAGGGACTGTCAGTGAACAGATTACACAGTGTGAATAGGGACTGTCAGTGAACAGATTACACAGTGTGAATAGGGACTGTCAGTGAACAGATTACACACTGTGAATAGGGACTGTCAGTGAACAGATTACACAGTGTGAATAGGGACTGTCAGTGAACAGATTACACAGTGTGAATAGGGACTGTCAGTGAACAGATTACACAGTGTGAATAGGGACTGTCAGTGAACAGATTACACAGTGTGAATAGGGACTGTCAGTGAACAGATTACACAGTGTGAATAGGGACTGTCAGTGAACAGATTACACAGTGTGAATAGGGACTGTCAGTGAACAGATTACACACTGTGAATAGGGACTGTCAGTGAACAGATTACACAGTGTGAATAGGGACTGTCAGTGAACAGATTACACACTGTGAATAGGGACTGTCAGTGAACAGATTACACAGTGTGAATAGGGACTGTCAGTGAACAGATTACACAGTGTGAATAGGGACTGTCAGTGAACAGATTACACAGTGTGAATAGGGACTGTCAGTGAACAGATTACACAGTGTGAATCGGGACTGTCAGTGAACAGATTACACAGTGTGAATAGGGACTGTCAGTGAACAGATTACACAGTGTGAATAGGGACTGTCAGTGAACAGATTACACAGTGTGAATAGGGACTGTCAGTGAACAGATTACACACTGTGAATAGGGACTGTCAGTGAACAGATTACATAGTGTGAATAGGGACTGTCAGTGAACAGATTACACAGTGTGAATAGGGACTGTCAGTGAACAGATTACACAGTGTGAATAGGGACTGTCAGTGAACAGATTACACACTGTGAATAGGGACTGTCAGTTAACAGATTACACAGTGTGAATAGGGACTGTCAGTGAACAGATTACACAGTGTGAATAGGGACTGTCAGTGAACAGATTACACAGTGTGAATAGGGACTGTCAGTGAACAGATTACACAGTGTGAATAGGGACTGTCAGTGAACAGATTACACAGTGTGAATAGGGACTGTCAGTGAACAGATTACACAGTGTGAATAGGGACTGTCAGTGAACAGATTACACAGTGTGAATAGGGACTGTCAGTGAACAGATTACACAGTGTGAATAGGGACTGTCAGTGAACAGATTACACACTGTGAATAAGGACTGTCAGTGAACAGATTACACAGTGTGAATAGGGACTGTCAGTGAACAGATTACACACTGTGAATAAGGACTGTCAGTGAACAGATTACACAGTGTGAATAGGGACTGTCAGTGAACAGATTACACACTGTGAATAGGGACTGTCAGTGAACAGATTACACAGTGTGAATAGGGACTGTCAGTGAACAGATTACAAAGTGTGAATAGGGACTGTCAGTGAACAGATTACACAGTGTGAATAGGGACTGTCAGTGAACAGATTACACACTGTGAATAGGGACTGTCAGTGAACAGATTACACAGTGTGAATAGGGACTGTCAGTGAACAGATTACACAGTGTGAATAGGGACTGTCAGTGAACAGATTACACAGTGTGAATAGGGACTGTCAGTGAACAGATTACACAGTGTGAATAGGGACTGTCAGTGAACAGATTACACAGTGTGAATAGGGACTGTCAGTGAACAGATTACACAGTGTGAATAGGGACTGTCAGTGAATAGATTACACAGTGTGAATAGGGACTGTCAGTGAACAGATTACACAGTGTGAATAGGGACTGTCAGTGAACAGATTACACGGTGTGAATAGGGACTGTCAGTGAACAGATTACACACTGTGAATAGGGACTGTCAGTGAACAGATTACACAGTGTAAATAGGGACTGTCAGTGAACAGATTACACAGTGTGAATAGGGACTGTCAGTGAACAGATTACACAGTGTGAATAGGGACTGTCAGTGAACAGATTACACAGTGTGAATAGGGACTGTCAGTGAACAGATTACACAGTGTGAATAGGGACTGTCAGTGAACAGATTACACACTGTGAATAGGGACTGTCAGTGAACAGATTACACAGTGTGAATAGGGACTGTCAGTGAACAGATTACACAGTGTGAATAGGGACTGTCAGTGAACAGATTACACAGTGTGAATAGGGACTGTCAGTGAACAGATTACACAGTGTGAATAGGGACTGTCAGTGAACAGATTACACAGTGTGAATAGGGACTGTCAGTGAACAGATTACACACTGTGAATAGGGACTGTCAGTGAACAGATTACACACTGTGAATAGGGACTGTCAGTGAACAGATTACACAGTGTAAATAGGGACTGTCAGTGAACAGATTACACAGTGTGAATCGGGACTGTCAGTGAACAGATTACACAGTGTGAATAGGGACTGTCAGTGAACAGATTACACAGTGTGAATAGGGACTGTCAGTGAACAGATTACACAGTGTGAATAGGGACTGTCAGTGAACAGATTACACACTGTGAATAGGGACTGTCAGTGAACAGATTACACAGTGTGAATAGGGACTGTCAGTGAACAGATTACACAGTGTGAATAGGGACTGTCAGTGAACAGATTACACAGTGTGAATAGGGACTGTCAGTGAACAGATTACACAGTGTGAATAGGGACTGTCAGTGAACAGATTACACAGTGTGAATAGGGACTGTCAGTGAACAGATTACACAGTGTGAATAGGGACTGTCAGTGAACAGATTACACAGTGTGAATAGGGACTGTCAGTGAACAGATTACAAACTGTGAATAGGGACTGTCAGTGAACAGATTACACAGAGTGAATAGGGACTGTCAGTGAACAGATTACACACTGTGAATAGGGACTGTCAGTGAACAGATTACGCAGTGTGAATAGGGACCGTCAGTGAACAGATTACACACTGTGAATAGGGACTGTCAGTGAACAGATTACACAGTGTGAATAGGGACTGTCAGTGAACAGATTACACAGTGTGAATAGGGACTGTCAGTGAACAGATTACACAGTGTGAATAGGGACTGTCAGTGAACAGATTACACAGTGTGAATAGGGACTGTCAGTGAACAGATTACACACTGTGAATAGGGACTGTCAGTGAACAGATTACACAGTGTGAATAGGGACTGTCAGTGAACAGATTACACAGTGTGAATAGGGACTGTCAGTGAACAGATTACACACTGTGAATAGGGACTGTCAGTGAACAGATTACACACTGTGAATAGGGACTGTCAGTGAACAGATTACACAGTGTAAATAGGGACTGTCAGTGAACAGATTACACAGTGTGAATAGGGACTGTCAGTGAACAGATTACACAGTGTGAATAGGGACTGTCAGTGAACAGATTACACAGTGTGAATAGGGACTGTCAGTGAACAGATTACACAGTGTGAATAGGGACTGTCAGTGAACAGATTACACACTGTGAATAGGGACTGTCAGTGAACAGATTACACAGTGTGAATAGGGCCTGTCAGTGAACAGATTACACAGTGTGAATAGGGACTGTCAGTGAACAGATTACACAGTGTGAATAGGGACTGTCAGTGAACAGATTACACAGTGTGAATAGGGACTGTCAGTGAACAGATTACACACTGTGAATAGGGACTGTCAGTGAACAGATTACACACTGTGAATAGGGACTGTCAGTGAACAGATTACACAGTGTGAATAGGGACTGTCAGTGAACAGATTACACAGTGTGAATAGGGACTGTCAGTGAACAGATTACACAGTTTGAATAGGGACTGTCAATGAACAGATTACACAGTGTGAATAGGGACTGCCAGTGAACAGATTACACACGGTGAATAGGGACTGTCAGTGAACAGATTACACAGTTTGAATAGGGACTGTCAGTGAACAGATTACACAGTGTGAATAGGGACTGTCAGTGAACAGATTACACAGTGTGAATAGGGACTGTCAGTGAACAGATTACACAGCGTGAATAGGGACTGTCAGTGAACAGATTACACACTGTGAATAGGGACTGTCAGTGAACAGATTACACAGTGTGAATAGGGACTGTCAGTGAACAGATTACACAGTGTGAATAGGGACTGTCAGTGAACAGATTACACACTGTGAATAGGGACTGTCAGTGAACAGATTACACAGAGTGAATAGGGACTGTCAGTGAACAGATTACACACTGTGAATAGGGACTGTCAGTGAACAGATTACGCAGTGTGAATAGGGACCGTCAGTGAACAGATTACACACTGTGAATAGGGACTGTCAGTGAACAGATTACACAGTGTGAATAGGGACTGTCAGTGAACAGATTACACACTGTGAATAGGGACTGTCAGTGAACAGATTACACACTGTGAATAGGGACTGTCAGTGAACAGATTACACAGTGTGAATAGGGACTGTCAGTGAACAGATTACACAGTGTCAATAGGGACTGTCAGTGAACAGATTACACAGTGTGAATCGGGACTGTCAGTGAACAGATTACACAGTGTGAATAGGGACTGTCAGTGAACAGATTACACAGTGTGAATAGGGACTGTCAGTGAACAGATTACACAGTGTGAATAGGGACTGTCAGTGAACAGATTACACACTGTGAATAGGGACTGTCAGTGAACAGATTACACACTGCGAATAGGGACTGTCAGTGAACAGATTACACACTGTAAATAGGGACTGTCAGTGAACAGATTACACAGTGTGAATAGGGACTGTCAGTGAACAGGTTACACAGTGTGAATAGGGACTGTCAGTGAACAGATTACAAACTGTGAATAGGGACTGTCAGTGAACAGATTACACAGAGTGAATAGGGACTGTCAGTGAACAGATTACACACTGTGAATGGGGACTGTCAGTGAACAGATTACGCAGTGTGAATAGGGACCGTCAGTGAACAGATTACACACTGTGAATAGGGACTGTCAGTGAACAGATTACACAGTGTGAATAGGGACTGTCAGTGAACAGATTGCACAGTGTGAATAGGGACTGTCAGTGAACAGATTACACAGTGTGAATAGGGACTGTCAGTGAACAGATTACACAGTGTGAATAGGGACTGTCAGTGAACAGATTACACACTGTGAATAGGGACTGTCAGTGAACAGATTACACAGTGTGAATAGGGACTGTCAGTGAACAGATTACACAGTGTGAATAGGGACTGTCAGTGAACAGATTACACACTGTGAATAGGGACTGTCAGTGAACAGATTACACACTGTGAATAGGGACTGTCAGTGAACAGATTACACAGTGTAAATAGGGACTGTCAGTGAACAGATTACACAGTGTGAATAGGGACTGTCAGTGAACAGATTACACAGTGTGAATAGGGACTGTCAGTGAACAGATTACACAGTGTGAATAGGGACTGTCAGTGAACAGATTACACAGTGTGAATAGGGACTGTCAGTGAACAGATTACACAGTGTTAATAGGGACTGTCAGTGAACAGATTACACAGTGTGAATAGGGACTGTCAGTGAACAGATTACACAGTTTGAATAGGGACTGTCAGTGAACAGATTACACAGTGTGAATAGGGACTGTCAGTGAACAGATTACACAGTGTGAATAGGGACTGTCAGTGAACAGATTACACAGTGTGAATAGGGACTTTCAGTGAACAGATTACACACTGTGAATAGGGACTGTCAGTGAACAGATTACACAGTGTGAATAGGGACTGTCAGTGAACAGATTACACACTGTGAATAGGGACTGTCAGTGAACAGATTACACAGTGTGAATAGGGACTGTCAGTGAACAGATTACACAGTGTGAATCGGGACTGTCAGTGAACAGATTACACAGTGTGAATAGGGACTGTCAGTGAACAGATTACACAGTGTGAATAGGGACTGTCAGTGAACAGATTACACAGTGTGAATAGGGACTGTCAGTGAACAGATTACACACTGTGAATAGGGACTGTCAGTGAACAGATTACACAGTGTGAATAGGGACTGTCAGTGAACAGATTACACAGTGTGAATAGGGACTGTCAGTGAACAGATTACACAGTGTGAATAGGGACTGTCAGTGAACAGATTACACAGTGTGAATAGGGACTGTCAGTGAACAGATTACACAGTGTGAATAGGGACTGTCAGTGAACAGATTACACAGTGTGAATAGGGACTGTCAGTGAACAGATTACACACTGTGAATAGGGACTGTCAGTGAACAGATTACACAGTGTGAATAGGGACTGTCAGTGAACAGATTACACACTGTGAATAGGGACTGTCAGTGAACAGATTACACAGTGTGAATAGGGACTGTCAGTGAACAGATTACACACTGTGAATAGGGACTGTCAGTGAACAGATTACACAGTGTGAATAGGGACTGTCAGTGAACAGATTACACAGTGTGAATCGGGACTGTCAGTGAACAGATTACACAGTGTGAATAGGGACTGTCAGTGAACAGATTACACAGTGTGAATAGGGACTGTCAGTGAACAGATTACACAGTGTGAATAGGGACTGTCAGTGAACAGATTACACACTGTGAATAGGGACTGTCAGTGAACAGATTACATAGTGTGAATAGGGACTGTCAGTGAACAGATTACACAGTGTGAATAGGGACTGTCAGTGAACAGATTACACAGTGTGAATAGGGACTGTCAGTGAACAGATTACACACTGTGAATAGGGACTGTCAGTTAACAGATTACACAGTGTGAATAGGGACTGTCAGTGAACAGATTACACAGTGTGAATAGGGACTGTCAGTGAACAGATTACACAGTGTGAATAGGGACTGTCAGTGAACAGATTACACAGTGTGAATAGGGACTGTCAGTGAACAGATTACACAGTGTGAATAGGGACTGTCAGTGAACAGATTACACAGTGTGAATAGGGACTGTCAGTGAACAGATTACACAGTGTGAATAGGGACTGTCAGTGAACAGATTACACAGTGTGAATAGGGACTGTCAGTGAACAGATTACACACTGTGAATAAGGACTGTCAGTGAACAGATTACACAGTGTGAATAGGGACTGTCAGTGAACAGATTACACACTGTGAATAAGGACTGTCAGTGAACAGATTACACAGTGTGAATAGGGACTGTCAGTGAACAGATTACACACTGTGAATAGGGACTGTCAGTGAACAGATTACACAGTGTGAATAGGGACTGTCAGTGAACAGATTACAAAGTGTGAATAGGGACTGTCAGTGAACAGATTACACAGTGTGAATAGGGACTGTCAGTGAACAGATTACACACTGTGAATAGGGACTGTCAGTGAACAGATTACACAGTGTGAATAGGGACTGTCAGTGAACAGATTACACAGTGTGAATAGGGACTGTCAGTGAACAGATTACACAGTGTGAATAGGGACTGTCAGTGAACAGATTACACAGTGTGAATAGGGACTGTCAGTGAACAGATTACACAGTGTGAATAGGGACTGTCAGTGAACAGATTACACAGTGTGAATAGGGACTGTCAGTGAACAGATTACACAGTGTGAATAGGGACTGTCAGTGAACAGATTACACAGTGTGAATAGGGACTGTCAGTGAACAGATTACACGGTGTGAATAGGGACTGTCAGTGAACAGATTACACACTGTGAATAGGGACTGTCAGTGAACAGATTACACAGTGTAAATAGGGACTGTCAGTGAACAGATTACACAGTGTGAATAGGGACTGTCAGTGAACAGATTACACAGTGTGAATAGGGACTGTCAGTGAACAGATTACACAGTGTGAATAGGGACTGTCAGTGAACAGATTACACAGTGTGAATAGGGACTGTCAGTGAACAGATTACACACTGTGAATAGGGACTGTCAGTGAACAGATTACACAGTGTGAATAGGGACTGTCAGTGAACAGATTACACAGTGTGAATAGGGACTGTCAGTGAACAGATTACACAGTGTGAATAGGGACTGTCAGTGAACAGATTACACAGTGTGAATAGGGACTGTCAGTGAACAGATTACACAGTGTGAATAGGGACTGTCAGTGAACAGATTACACACTGTGAATAGGGACTGTCAGTGAACAGATTACACACTGTGAATAGGGACTGTCAGTGAACAGATTACACAGTGTAAATAGGGACTGTCAGTGAACAGATTACACAGTGTGAATCGGGACTGTCAGTGAACAGATTACACAGTGTGAATAGGGACTGTCAGTGAACAGATTACACAGTGTGAATAGGGACTGTCAGTGAACAGATTACACAGTGTGAATAGGGACTGTCAGTGAACAGATTACACACTGTGAATAGGGACTGTCAGTGAACAGATTACACAGTGTGAATAGGGACTGTCAGTGAACAGATTACACAGTGTGAATAGGGACTGTCAGTGAACAGATTACACAGTGTGAATAGGGACTGTCAGTGAACAGATTACACAGTGTGAATAGGGACTGTCAGTGAACAGATTACACAGTGTGAATAGGGACTGTCAGTGAACAGATTACACAGTGTGAATAGGGACTGTCAGTGAACAGATTACACAGTGTGAATAGGGACTGTCAGTGAACAGATTACAAACTGTGAATAGGGACTGTCAGTGAACAGATTACACAGAGTGAATAGGGACTGTCAGTGAACAGATTACACACTGTGAATAGGGACTGTCAGTGAACAGATTACGCAGTGTGAATAGGGACCGTCAGTGAACAGATTACACACTGTGAATAGGGACTGTCAGTGAACAGATTACACAGTGTGAATAGGGACTGTCAGTGAACAGATTACACAGTGTGAATAGGGACTGTCAGTGAACAGATTACACAGTGTGAATAGGGACTGTCAGTGAACAGATTACACAGTGTGAATAGGGACTGTCAGTGAACAGATTACACACTGTGAATAGGGACTGTCAGTGAACAGATTACACAGTGTGAATAGGGACTGTCAGTGAACAGATTACACAGTGTGAATAGGGACTGTCAGTGAACAGATTACACACTGTGAATAGGGACTGTCAGTGAACAGATTACACACTGTGAATAGGGACTGTCAGTGAACAGATTACACAGTGTAAATAGGGACTGTCAGTGAACAGATTACACAGTGTGAATAGGGACTGTCAGTGAACAGATTACACAGTGTGAATAGGGACTGTCAGTGAACAGATTACACAGTGTGAATAGGGACTGTCAGTGAACAGATTACACAGTGTGAATAGGGACTGTCAGTGAACAGATTACACACTGTGAATAGGGACTGTCAGTGAACAGATTACACAGTGTGAATAGGGCCTGTCAGTGAACAGATTACACAGTGTGAATAGGGACTGTCAGTGAACAGATTACACAGTGTGAATAGGGACTGTCAGTGAACAGATTACACAGTGTGAATAGGGACTGTCAGTGAACAGATTACACACTGTGAATAGGGACTGTCAGTGAACAGATTACACACTGTGAATAGGGACTGTCAGTGAACAGATTACACAGTGTGAATAGGGACTGTCAGTGAACAGATTACACAGTGTGAATAGGGACTGTCAGTGAACAGATTACACAGTTTGAATAGGGACTGTCAATGAACAGATTACACAGTGTGAATAGGGACTGCCAGTGAACAGATTACACACGGTGAATAGGGACTGTCAGTGAACAGATTACACAGTTTGAATAGGGACTGTCAGTGAACAGATTACACAGTGTGAATAGGGACTGTCAGTGAACAGATTACACAGTGTGAATAGGGACTGTCAGTGAACAGATTACACAGCGTGAATAGGGACTGTCAGTGAACAGATTACACACTGTGAATAGGGACTGTCAGTGAACAGATTACACAGTGTGAATAGGGACTGTCAGTGAACAGATTACACAGTGTGAATAGGGACTGTCAGTGAACAGATTACACACTGTGAATAGGGACTGTCAGTGAACAGATTACACAGAGTGAATAGGGACTGTCAGTGAACAGATTACACACTGTGAATAGGGACTGTCAGTGAACAGATTACGCAGTGTGAATAGGGACCGTCAGTGAACAGATTACACACTGTGAATAGGGACTGTCAGTGAACAGATTACACAGTGTGAATAGGGACTGTCAGTGAACAGATTACACACTGTGAATAGGGACTGTCAGTGAACAGATTACACACTGTGAATAGGGACTGTCAGTGAACAGATTACACAGTGTGAATAGGGACTGTCAGTGAACAGATTACACAGTGTCAATAGGGACTGTCAGTGAACAGATTACACAGTGTGAATCGGGACTGTCAGTGAACAGATTACACAGTGTGAATAGGGACTGTCAGTGAACAGATTACACAGTGTGAATAGGGACTGTCAGTGAACAGATTACACAGTGTGAATAGGGACTGTCAGTGAACAGATTACACACTGTGAATAGGGACTGTCAGTGAACAGATTACACACTGCGAATAGGGACTGTCAGTGAACAGATTACACACTGTAAATAGGGACTGTCAGTGAACAGATTACACAGTGTGAATAGGGACTGTCAGTGAACAGGTTACACAGTGTGAATAGGGACTGTCAGTGAACAGATTACACAGTGTGAATAGGGACTGTCAGTGAACAGATTACACAGTGTGAATAGGGACTGTCAGTGAACAGATTACACACTGTGAATTGGGACCGTCAGTGAACAGATTACACACTGTGAATAGGGACTGTCAGTGAACAGATTACACAGTGTGAATAGGGACTGTCAGTGAACAGATTACACAGTGTGAATTGGGACTGTCAGTGAACAGATTACACAGTGTGAATAGGGACTGTCAGTGAACAGATTACACAGTGTGAATAGGGACTGTCAGTGAACAGATTACACAGTGTGAATAGGGACTGTCAGTGAACAGATTGCACAGTGTGAATAGGGACTGTCAGTGAACAGATTACACAGTGTGAATAGGGACTGTCAGTGAACAGATTACACAGTGTGAATAGGGACTGTCAGTGAACAGATTACACAGTGTGAATAGGGACTGTCAGTGAACAGATTACACAGTTTGAATAGGGACTGTCAGTGAACAGATTACACAGTGTGAATAGGGACTGTCAGTGAACAGATTACACAGTGTGAATAGGGACTGTCAGTGAACAGATTACACAGTGTGAATAGGGACTGTCAGTGAACAGATTACACACTGTGAATAGGGACTGTCAGTGAACAGATTACACAGTGTGAATAGGGACTGTCAGTGAACAGATTACACACTGTGAATAGGGACTGTCAGTGAACAGATTACACAGTGTGAATAGGGACTGTCAGTGAACAGATTACACAGTGTGAATCGGGACTGTCAGTGAACAGATTACACAGTGTGAATAGGGACTGTCAGTGAACAGATTACACAGTGTGAATAGGGACTGTCAGTGAACAGATTACACACTGTGAATAGGGACTGTCAGTGAACAGATTACACACTGTGAATAGGGACTGTCAGTGAACAGATTACACAGTGTGAATAGGGACTGTCAGTGAACAGATTACACAGTGTGAATAGGGACTGTCAGTGAACAGATTACACAGTGTGAATAGGGACTGTCAGTGAACAGATTACACAGTGTGAATAGGGACTGTCAGTGAACAGATTACACAGTGTGAATAGGGACTGTCAGTGAACAGATTACACAGTGTGAATAGGGACTGTCAGTGAACAGATTACACACTGTGAATAGGGACTGTCAGTGAACAGATTACACAGTGTGAATAGGGACTGTCAGTGAACAGATTACACACTGTGAATAGGGACTGTCAGTGAACAGATTACACAGTGTGAATAGGGACTGTCAGTGAACAGATTACACACTGTGAATAGGGACTGTCAGTGAACAGATTACACAGTGTGAATAGGGACTGTCAGTGAACAGATTACACAGTGTGAATCGGGACTGTCAGTGAACAGATTACACAGTGTGAATAGGGACTGTCAGTGAACAGATTACACAGTGTGAATAGGGACTGTCAGTGAACAGATTACACAGTGTGAATAGGGACTGTCAGTGAACAGATTACACACTGTGAATAGGGACTGTCAGTGAACAGATTACATAGTGTGAATAGGGACTGTCAGTGAACAGATTACACAGTGTGAATAGGGACTGTCAGTGAACAGATTACACAGTGTGAATAGGGACTGTCAGTGAACAGATTACACACTGTGAATAGGGACTGTCAGTTAACAGATTACACAGTGTGAATAGGGACTGTCAGTGAACAGATTACACAGTGTGAATAGGGACTGTCAGTGAACAGATTACACAGTGTGAATAGGGACTGTCAGTGAACAGATTACACAGTGTGAATAGGGACTGTCAGTGAACAGATTACACAGTGTGAATAGGGACTGTCAGTGAACAGATTACACAGTGTGAATAGGGACTGTCAGTGAACAGATTACACAGTGTGAATAGGGACTGTCAGTGAACAGATTACACAGTGTGAATAGGGACTGTCAGTGAACAGATTACACACTGTGAATAAGGACTGTCAGTGAACAGATTACACAGTGTGAATAGGGACTGTCAGTGAACAGATTACACACTGTGAATAAGGACTGTCAGTGAACAGATTACACAGTGTGAATAGGGACTGTCAGTGAACAGATTACACACTGTGAATAGGGACTGTCAGTGAACAGATTACACAGTGTGAATAGGGACTGTCAGTGAACAGATTACAAAGTGTGAATAGGGACTGTCAGTGAACAGATTACACAGTGTGAATAGGGACTGTCAGTGAACAGATTACACACTGTGAATAGGGACTGTCAGTGAACAGATTACACAGTGTGAATAGGGACTGTCAGTGAACAGATTACACAGTGTGAATAGGGACTGTGAGTGAACAGATTACACAGTGTGAATAGGGACTGTCAGTGAACAGATTACACAGTGTGAATAGGGACTGTCAGTGAACAGATTACACAGTGTGAATAGGGACTGTCAGTGAACAGATTACACAGTGTGAATAGGGACTGTCAGTGAACAGATTACACAGTGTGAATAGGGACTGTCAGTGAACAGATTACACAGTGTGAATAGGGACTGTCAGTGAACAGATTACACGGTGTGAAGAGGGACTGTCAGTGAACAGATTACACACTGTGAATAGGGACTGTCAGTGAACAGATTACACAGTGTAAATAGGGACTGTCAGTGAACAGATTACACAGTGTGAATAGGGACTGTCAGTGAACAGATTACACAGTGTGAATAGGGACTGTCAGTGAACAGATTACACAGTGTGAATAGGGACTGTCAGTGAACAGATTACACAGTGTGAATAGGGACTGTCAGTGAACAGATTACACACTGTGAATAGGGACTGTCAGTGAACAGATTACACAGTGTGAATAGGGACTGTCAGTGAACAGATTACACAGTGTGAATAGGGACTGTCAGTGAACAGATTACACAGTGTGAATAGGGACTGTCAGTGAACAGATTACACAGTGTGAATAGGGACTGTCAGTGAACAGATTACACAGTGTGAATAGGGACTGTCAGTGAACAGATTACACACTGTGAATAGGGACTGTCAGTGAACAGATTACACACTGTGAATAGGGACTGTCAGTGAACAGATTACACAGTGTGAATAGGGACTGTCAGTGAACAGATTACACAGTGTGAATAGGGACTGTCAGTGAACAGATTACACAGTTTGAATAGGGACTGTCAATGAACAGATTACACAGTGTGAATAGGGACTGCCAGTGAACAGATTACACACGGTGAATAGGGACTGTCAGTGAACAGATTACACAGTTTGAATAGGGACTGTCAGTGAACAGATTACACAGTGTGAATAGGGACTGTCAGTGAACAGATTACACAGTGTGAATAGGGACTGTCAGTGAACAGATTACACAGCGTGAATAGGGACTGTCAGTGAACAGATTACACACTGTGAATAGGGACTGTCAGTGAACAGATTACACAGTGTGAATAGGGACTGTCAGTGAACAGATTACACAGTGTGAATAGGGACTGTCAGTGAACAGATTACACACTGTGAATAGGGACTGTCAGTGAACAGATTACACAGAGTGAATAGGGACTGTCAGTGAACAGATTACACACTGTGAATAGGGACTGTCAGTGAACAGATTACGCAGTGTGAATAGGGACCGTCAGTGAACAGATTACACACTGTGAATAGGGACTGTCAGTGAACAGATTACACAGTGTGAATAGGGACTGTCAGTGAACAGATTACACACTGTGAATAGGGACTGTCAGTGAACAGATTACACAGTATGAATAGGGACTGTCAGTGAACAGATTACACAGTGTGAATAGGGACTGTCAGTGAACAGATTACACAGTGTGAATCGGGACTGTCAGTGAACAGATTACACAGTGTGAATAGGGACTGTCAGTGAACAGATTACACAGTGTGAATAGGGACTGTCAGTGAACAGATTACACAGTGTGAATAGGGACTGTCAGTGAACAGATTACACACTGTGAATAGGGACTGTCAGTGAACAGATTACACACTGCGAATAGGGACTGTCAGTGAACAGATTACACAGTGTGAATAGGGACTGTCAGTGAACAGATTACACAGTGTGAATAGGGACTGTCAGTGAACAGATTACACACGGTGAATAGGGACTGTCAGTGAACAGATTACACACTGTGAATAGGGACTGTCAGTGAACAGATTACACACGGTGAATAGGGACTGTCAGTGAACAGATTACACAGTGTGAATAGGGACTGTCAGTGAACAGATTACACACTGTGAATAGGGACTGTCAGTGAACAGATTACACAGTGTGAATAGGGACTGTCAGTGAACAGATTACACAGTGTGAATAGGGACTGTCAGTGAACAGATTACACAGTGTGAATAGGGACTGTCAGTGAACAGATTACACAGTGTGAATAGGGACTGTCAGTGAACAGATTACACAGTGTGAATAGGGACTGTCAGTGAACAGATTACACAGTGTGAATAGGGACTGTCAGTGAACAGATTACACACTGTGAATAGGGACTGTCAGTGAACTGATTACACACTGTGAATAGGGACTGTCAGTGAACAGATTACACAGTGTGAATAGGGACTGTCAGTGAACAGATTACACAGTGTGAATAGGGACTGTCAGTGAACAGATTACACAGTGTGAAAAGGGACTGTCAGTGAACAGATTACACAGTGTGAATAGGGACTGTCAGTGAACAGATTACACAGTGTGAATAGGGACTGTCAGTGAACAGATTACACACTGTGAATAAGGACTGTCAGTGAACAGATTACACAGTGTGAATAGGGACTGTCAGTGAACAGATTACACACTGTGAATAAGGACTGTCAGTGAACAGATTACACAGTGTGAATAGGGACTGTCAGTGAACAGATTACACACTGTGAATAGGGACTGTCAGTGAACAGATTACACAGTGTGAATAGGGACTGTCAGTGAACAGATTACACAGTGTGAATAGGGACTGTCAGTGAACAGATTACACAGTGTGAATAGGGACTGTCAGTGAACAGATTACACAGTGTGAATAGTGACTGTCAGTGAACAGATTACACAGTGTGAATAGGGACTGTCAGTGAACAGATTACACAGTGTGAATAGGGACTGTCAGTGAACAGATTACACAGTGTGAATAGGGACAGTCAGTGAACAGATTACACAGTGTGAATAGGGACTGTCAGTGAACAGATTACACACTGTGAATAGGGACTGTCAGTGAACAGATTACACAGTGTGAATAGGGACTGTCAGTGAACAGATTACACGGTGTGAATAGGGACTGTCAGTGAACAGATTACACACTGTGAATAGGGACTGTCAGTGAACAGATTACACAGTGTGAATAGGGACTGTCAGTGAACAGATTACACAGTGTGAATCGGGACTGTCAGTGAACAGATTACACAGTGTGAATAGGGACTGTCAGTGAACAGATTACACAGTGTGAATAGGGACTGTCAGTGAACAGATTACACAGTGTGAATAGGGACTGTCAGTGAACAGATTACACACTGTGAATAGGGACTGTCAGTGAACAGATTACACACTGCGAATAGGGACTGTCAGTGAACAGATTACACAGTGTGAATAGGGACTGTCAGTGAACAGATTACACAGTGTGAATAGGGACTGTCAGTGAACAGATTACACACGGTGAATAGGGACTGTCAGTGAACAGATTACACACTGTGAATAGGGACTGTCAGTGAACAGATTACACACGGTGAATAGGGACTGTCAGTGAACAGATTACACAGTGTGAATAGGGACTGTCAGTGAACAGATTACACACTGTGAATAGGGACTGTCAGTGAACAGATTACACAGTGTGAATAGGGACTGTCAGTGAACAGATTACACAGTGTGAATAGGGACTGTCAGTGAACAGATTACACAGTGTGAATAGGGACTGTCAGTGAACAGATTACACAGTGTGAATAGGGACTGTCAGTGAACAGATTACACAGTGTGAATAGGGACTGTCAGTGAACAGATTACACAGTGTGAATAGGGACTGTCAGTGAACAGATTACACACTGTGAATAGGGACTGTCAGTGAACTGATTACACACTGTGAATAGGGACTGTCAGTGAACAGATTACACAGTGTGAATAGGGACTGTCAGTGAACAGATTACACAGTGTGAATAGGGACTGTCAGTGAACAGATTACACAGTGTGAAAAGGGACTGTCAGTGAACAGATTACACAGTGTGAATAGGGACTGTCAGTGAACAGATTACACAGTGTGAATAGGGACTGTCAGTGAACAGATTACACACTGTGAATAAGGACTGTCAGTGAACAGATTACACAGTGTGAATAGGGACTGTCAGTGAACAGATTACACACTGTGAATAAGGACTGTCAGTGAACAGATTACACAGTGTGAATAGGGACTGTCAGTGAACAGATTACACACTGTGAATAGGGACTGTCAGTGAACAGATTACACAGTGTGAATAGGGACTGTCAGTGAACAGATTACACAGTGTGAATAGGGACTGTCAGTGAACAGATTACACAGTGTGAATAGGGACTGTCAGTGAACAGATTACACAGTGTGAATAGTGACTGTCAGTGAACAGATTACACAGTGTGAATAGGGACTGTCAGTGAACAGATTACACAGTGTGAATAGGGACTGTCAGTGAACAGATTACACAGTGTGAATAGGGACAGTCAGTGAACAGATTACACAGTGTGAATAGGGACTGTCAGTGAACAGATTACACACTGTGAATAGGGACTGTCAGTGAACAGATTACACAGTGTGAATAGGGACTGTCAGTGAACAGATTACACGGTGTGAATAGGGACTGTCAGTGAACAGATTACACACTGTGAATAGGGACTGTCAGTGAACAGATTACACAGTGTAAATAGGGACTGTCAGTGAACAGATCACACAGTGTGAATAGGGACTGTCAGTGAACAGATTACACAGTGTGAATAGGGACTGTCAGTGAACAGATTACACAGTGTGAATAGGGACTGTCAGTGAACAGATTACACAGTGTGAATAGGGACTGTCAGTGAACAGATTACACAGTGTGAATAGGGACTGTCAGTGAACAGATTACACAGTTTGAATAGGGACTGTCAGTGAACAGATTACACAGTGTGAATAGGGACTGCCAGTGAACAGATTACACAGTGTGAATAGGGACTGTCAGTGAACAGAATACACAGTGTGAATAGGGACTGTCAGTGAACAGATTACACAGTTTGAATAGGGACTGTCAGTGAACAGATTACACAGTGTGAATAGGGACTGTCAGTGAACAGATTACACAGTGTGAATAGGGACTGTCAGTGAACAGATTACACAGTTTGAATAGGGACTGTAAGTGAACAGATTACACAGTGTGAATAGGGACTGTCAGTGAACAGATTACACAGTGTGAATAGGGACTGTCAGTGAACAGATTACACAGCGTGAATAGGGACTGTCAGTGAACAGATCACACACTGTGAATAGGGACTGTCAGTGAACAGATTACACAGTGTGAATAGGGACTGTCAATGAACAGATTACACAGTGTGAATAGGGACTGCCAGTGAACAGATTACACACGGTGAATAGGGACTGTCAGTGAACAGATTACACAGTGTGAATAGGGACTGTCAGTGAACAGATTACACAGTGTGAATAGGGACTGTCAGTGAACAGATTACACAGTGTGAATAGGGACTGTCAGTGAACAGATTACACAGCGTGAATCGGGACTGTCAGTGAACAGATTACACACTGTGAATAGGGACTGTCAGTGAACAGATTACACAGTGTGAATAGGGACTGTCAGTGAACAGATTACACACTGTGAATAGGGACTGTCAGTGAACAGATTACACACTGTGAATAGGGACTGTCAGTGAACAGATTACACAGAGTGAATAGGGACTGTCAGTGAACAGATTACACACTGTGAATAGGGACTGTCAGTGAACAGATTACGCAGTGTGAATAGGGACCGTCAGTGAACAGATTACACACTGTGAATAGGGACTGTCAGTGAACAGATTACACAGTGTGAATAGGGACTGTCAGTGAACAGATTACACAGTGTGAATAGGGACTGTCAGTGAACAGATTACACACTGTGAATAGGGACTGTCAGTGAACAGATTACACACTGTGAATAGGGACTGTCAGTGAACAGATTACACAGTGTGAATAGGGACTGTCAGTGAACAGATTACACAGTGTGAATAGGGACTGTCAGTGAACAGATTACACAGTGTGAATAGGGACTGTCAGTGAACAGATTACACAGTGTGAATAGGGACTGTCAGTGAACAGATTACACAGTGTGAATAGGGACTGTCAGTGAACAGATTACACAGTGTGAATAGGGACTGTCAGTGAACAGATTACACAGTGTGAATAGGGACTCTCAGTGAACAGATTACACAGTGTGAATAGGGACTGTCAGTGAACAGATTACACAGTGTGAATCGGGACTGTCAGTGAACAGATTACACAGTGTGAATAGGGACAGTCAGTGAACAGATTACACAGTGTGAATAGGGACTGTCAGTGAACAGATTACACACTGTGAATAGGGACTGTCAGTGAACAGATTACACAGTGTGAATAGGGACTGTCAGTGAACAGATTACACAGTGTGAATAGGGACTGTCAGTGAACAGATTACACAGTGTGAATAGGGACTGTCAGTGAACAGATTACACAGTGTGAATAGGGACTGTCAGTGAACAGATTACACAGCGTGAATCGGGACTGTCAGTGAACAGATTACACACTGTGAATAGGGACTGTCAGTGAACAGATTACACAGTGTGAATAGGGACTGTCAGTGAACAGATTACACACTGTGAATAGGGACTGTCAGTGAACAGATTACACACTGTGAATAGGGACTGTCAGTGAACAGATTACACAGAGTGAATAGGGACTGTCAGTGAACAGATTACACACTGTGAATAGGGACTGTCAGTGAACAGATTACGCAGTGTGAATAGGGACCGTCAGTGAACAGATTACACACTGTGAATAGGGACTGTCAGTGAACAGATTACACAGTGTGAATAGGGACTGTCAGTGAACAGATTACACAGTGTGAATAGGGACTGTCAGTGAACAGATTACACACTGTGAATAGGGACTGTCAGTGAACAGATTACACACTGTGAATAGGGACTGTCAGTGAACAGATTACACAGTGTGAATAGGGACTGTCAGTGAACAGATTACACACTGTGAATAGGGACTGTCAGTGAACAGATTACACAGTGTGAATAGGGACTGTCAGTGAACAGATTACACAGTGTGAATAGGGACTGTCAGTGAACAGATTACACAGTGTGAATAGGGACTGTCAGTGAACAGATTACACAGTGTGAATAGGGACTGTCAGTGAACAGATTACACAGTGTGAATAGGGACTCTCAGTGAACAGATTACACAGTGTGAATAGGGACTGTCAGTGAACAGATTACACAGTGTGAATCGGGACTGTCAGTGAACAGATTACACAGTGTGAATAGGGACAGTCAGTGAACAGATTACACAGTGTGAATAGGGCCTGTCAGTGAACAGATTACACAGTGTGAATAGGGACTGTCAGTGAACAGATTACACAGTGTGAATAGGGACTGTCAGTGAACAGATTACACAGTGTGAATAGGGACTGTCAGTGAACAGATTACACAGTGTGAATAGGGACTGTCAGTGAACAGATTACACAGTGTGAATAGGGACTGTCAGTGAACAGATTACACAGTGTGAATAGGGACTGTCAGTGAACAGATTACACAGTGTGAATAGGGACTGTCAGTGAACAGATTACACACTGTGAATAGGGACTGTCAGTGAACAGATTACACAGTGTGAATAGGGACTGTCAGTGAACAGATTACACAGTGTGAATAGGGACTGTCAGTGAACAGATTACACAGTGTGAATAGGGACTGTCAGTGAACAGATTACACACTGTGAATAGGGACTGTCAGTGAACAGATTACACAGTGTGAATAGGGACTGTCAGTGAACAGATTACACAGTGTGAATAGGGACTGTCAGTGAACAGATTACACAGTGTGAATAGGGACTGTCAGTGAACAGATTACACAGTGTGAATAGGGACTGTCAGTGAACAGATTACACACTGTGAATAGGGACTGTCAGTGAACAGATTACACACTGTGAATAGGGACTGTCAGTGAACAGATTACACAGTGTGAATAGGGACTGTCAGTGAACAGATTACACAGTGTGAATAGGGACTGTCAGTGAACAGATTACACAGTGTGAATAGGGACTGTCAGTGAACAGATTACACACTGTGAATAGGGACTGTCAGTGAACAGATTACACAGTGTGAATAGGGACTGTCAGTGAACAGATTACACACTGTGAATAGGGACTGTCAGTGAACAGATTACACAGTGTGAATAGGGACTGTCAGTGAACAGATTGCACAGTGTGAATAGTGACTGTCAGTGAACAGATTACACAGTGTGAATAGGGACTGTCAGTGAACAGATTACACAGTGTGAATAGGGACTGTCAGTGAACAGATTACACAGTGTGAATAGGGACTGTCAGTGAACAGATTACACACTGTGAATAGGGACTGTCAGTGAACAGATTACACAGTGTGAATAGGGACTGTCATTGAACAGATTACACAGTGTGAATAGGGACTGTCAGTGAACAGATTACACACTGTGAATAGGGACTGTCAGTGAACAGATTACACAGTGTGAATAGGGACTGTCAGTGAACAGATTACACAGTGTGAATCGGGACTGTCAGTGAACAGATTACACAGTGTGAATAGGGACTGTCAGTGAACAGATTACACACTGTGAATCGGGACTGTCAGTGAACAGATTACACAGTGTGAATAGGGACTGTCAGTGAACAGATTACACAGTGTGAATAGGGACTGTCAGTGAACAGATTACACAGTGTGAATAGGGACTGTCAGTGAACAGATTACACAGTGTGAATAGGGACTGTCAGTGAACAGATTACACAGCGTGAATCGGGACTGTCAGTGAACAGATTACACACTGTGAATAGGGACTGTCAGTGAACAGATTACACAGTGTGAATAGGGACTGTCAGTGAACAGATTACACACTGTGAATAGGGACTGTCAGTGAACAGATTACACACTGTGAATAGGGACTGTCAGTGAACAGATTACACAGAGTGAATAGGGACTGTCAGTGAACAGATTACACACTGTGAATAGGGACTGTCAGTGAACAGATTACACAGTGTGAATAGGGACTGTCAGTGAATAGATTACACACTCTGAATAGGGACAGTCAGTGAACAGATTACACAGTGTGAATAGGGACTGTCAGTGAACAGATTACACAGTGTGAATAGGGACTGTCAGTGAACAGATTACACAGCGTGAATCGGGACTGTCAGTGAACAGATTACACACTGTGAATAGGGACTGTCAGTGAACAGATTACACAGTGTGAATAGGGACTGTCAGTGAACAGATTACACACTGTGAATAGGGACTGTCAGTGAACAGATTACACACTGTGAATAGGGACTGTCAGTGAACAGATTACACAGAGTGAATAGGGACTGTCAGTGAACAGATTACACACTGTGAATAGGGACCGTCAGTGAACAGATTACGCAGTGTGAATAGGGACCGTCAGTGAACAGATTACACACTGTGAATAGGGACTGTCAGTGAACAGATTACACAGTGTGAATAGGGACTGTCAGTGAACAGATTACACAGTGTGAATAGGGACTGTCAGTGAACAGATTACACACTGTGAATAGGGACTGTCAGTGAACAGATTACACACTGTGAATAGGGACTGTCAGTGAACAGATTACACACTGTGAATAGGGACTGTCAGTGAACAGATTACACAGTGTGAATAGGGACTGTCAGTGAACAGATTACACAGTGTGAATAGGGACTGTCAGTGAACAGATTACACAGTGTGAATAGGGACTGTCAGTGAACAGATTACACAGTGTGAATAGGGACTGTCAGTGAACAGATTACACAGTGTGAATAGGGACTCTCAGTGAACAGATTACACAGTGTGAATAGGGACTGTCAGTGAACAGATTACACAGTGTGAATCGGGACTGTCAGTGAACAGATTACACAGTGTGAATAGGGACAGTCAGTGAACAGATTACACAGTGTGAATAGGGACTGTCAGTGAACAGATTACACACTGTGAATAGGGACTGTCAGTGAACAGATTACACAGTGTGAATAGGGACTGTCAGTGAACAGATTACACAGTGTGAATAGGGACTGTCAGTGAACAGATTACACACTGTGAATAGGGACTGTCAGTGAACAGATTACACAGTGTGAATAGGGACTGTCAGTGAACAGATTACACACTGTGAATAGGGACTGTCAGTGAACAGATTACACAGTGTGAATAGGGACTGTCAGTGAACAGATTACACACTGTGAATAGGGACTGTCAGTGAACAGATTACACAGTGTGAATAGGGACTGTCAGTGAACAGATTACACAGTGTGAATAGGGACTGTCAGTGAACAGATTACACAGTGTGAATAGGGACTGTCAGTGAACAGATTACACAGTGTGAATAGGGACTGTCAGTGAACAGATTACACAGTGTGAATAGGGACTGTCAGTGAACAGATTACACAGTGTGAATAGGGACTGTCAGTGAACAGATTACACAGTGTGAATAGGGACTGTCAGTGAACAGATTACACAGTGTGAATAGGGACTGTCAGTGAACAGATTACACAGTGTGAATAGGGACTGTCAGTGAACAGATTACACACTGTGAATAGGGACTGTCAGTGAACAGATTACACAGTGTGAATAGGGACTGTCAGTGAACAGATTACACACTGTGAATAGGGACTGTCAGTGAACAGATTACACAGTGTGAATAGGGACTGTCAGTGAACAGATTGCACAGTGTGAATAGTGACTGTCAGTGAACAGATTACACAGTGTGAATAGGGACTGTCAGTGAACAGATTACACACTGTGAATAGGGACTGTCAGTGAACAGATTACACAGTGTGAATAGGGACTGTCAGTGAACAGATTACACACTGTGAATAGGGACTGTCAGTGAACAGATTACACAGTGTGAATAGGGACAGTCAGTGAACAGATTACACAGTGTGAATAGGGACTGTCAGTGAACAGATTACACACTGTGAATAGGGACTGTCAGTGAACAGATTACACAGTGTGAATAGGGACTGTCAGCGAACAGATTACACAGTGTGAATAGGGACTGTCAGTGAATAGATTACACACTGTGAATAGGGACAGTCAGTGAACAGATTACACAGTGTGAATAGGGACTGTCAGTGAACAGATTACACAGTGTGAATCGGGACTGTCAGTGAACAGATTACACAGTGTGAATAGGGACTGTCAGTGAACAGATTACACAGTGTGAATAGGGACTGTCAGTGAACAGATTACACACTGTGAATAGGGACTGTCAGTGAACAGATTACACACTGTGAATAGGGACTGTCAGTGAACAGATTACACAGTGTGAATAGGGACTGTCAGTGAACAGATTACACACTGTGAATAGGGACTGTCAGTGAACAGATTACACAGTGTGAATAGGGACTGTCAGTGAACAGATTACACAGTGTGAATAGGGACTGTCAGTGAACAGATTACACACTGTGAATAGGGACAGTCAGTGAACAGATAACACAGTGTGAATAGGGACTGTCAGTGAACAGATTACACAGTGTGAATAGGGACTGTCAGTGAACAGATTACACAGTGTGAATAGGGACTGTCAGTGAACAGATTACACAGTGTGAATAGGGACTGTCAGTGAACAGATTACACACTGTGAATAGGGACAGTCAGTGAACAGATTACACAGTGTGAATAGGGACTGTCAGTGAACAGATAACACAGTGTGAATAGCGACTGTCAGTGAACAGATTACACACTGTGAATAGGGACTGTCAGTGAACAGATTACACAGTGTGAATAGGGACTGTCAGTGAACAGATTACACACTGTGAATAGGGACTGTCAGTGAACAGATTACACAGTGTGAATAGGGACTGTCAGTGAACAGATTACACACTGTGAATAGGGACTGTCAGTGAACAGATTACACAGTGTGAATAGGGACTGTCAGTGAACAGATTACACAGTGTGAATAGGGACTGTCAGTGAACAGATTACACAGTGTGAATAGGGACTGTCAGTGAACAGATTACACAGTGTGAATAGGGACTGTCAGTGAACAGATTACACACTGTGAATAGGGACTGTCAGTGAACAGATTACACAGTGTGAATAGGGACTGTCAGTGAACAGATTACACAGTGTGAATAGGGACTGTCAGTGAACAGATTACACAGTGTGAATAGGGACTGTCAGTGAACAGATTACACAGTGTGAATTGGGACTGTCAGTGAACAGATTACACAGTGTGAATAGGGACTGTCAGTGAACAGATTACACAGTGTGAATAGGGACTGTCAGTGAACAGATTACACACTGTGAATAGGGACTGTCAGTGAACAGATTACACAGTGTGAATAGGGACTGTCAGTGAACAGATTACACAGTGTGAATAGGGACTGTCAGTGAACAGATCACACAGTGTGAACAGGGAATGTCAGTGAACAGATTACACACTGTGAATAGGGACTGTCAGTGAACAGATTACACAGTGTGAATAGGGACTGTCAGTGAACAGATTACACAGTGTGAATAGGGACTGTCAGTGAACAGATTACACAGTGTGAATAGGGACTGTCAGTGAACAGATTACACAGTGTGAATAGGGACTGTCAGTGAACAGATTATGCAGTGTGAATCGGGACTGTCAGTGAACAGATTACACAGTGTGAATGGGGACTGTCAGTGAACAGATTACACAGTGTGAATAGGGACTGTCAGTGAACAGATTACACACTGTGAATAGGGACTGTCAGTGAACAGATTACACACTGTGAATAGGGACTGTCAGTGAACAGATTACACACTGTGAATAGGGACTGTCAGTGAACAGATTACACACTGTGAATAGGGACTGTCAGTGAACAGATTACACAGTGTGAATTGGGACTGTCAGTGAACAGATTACACAGTGTGAATTGGGACTGTCAGTGAACAGATTGCACAGTGTGAATAGGGACTGTCAGTGAACAGATTACACAGTGTGAATAGGGACTGTCAGTGAACAGATTGCACAGTGTGAATAGGGACTGTCAGTGAACAGATTACACAGTGTGAATAGGGACAGTCGGTGAACAGATTACACACTGTGAATAGGGACTGTCAGTGAACAGATTACACAGTGTGAATAGGGACTGTCAGTGAACAGATTACACAGTGTGAATAGGGACTGTCAGTGAACAGATTACACACTGTGAATAGGGACTGTCAGTGAACAGATTACACAGTGTGAATAGGGACTGTCAGTGAACAGATTACACAGTGTGAATAGGGACTGTCAGTGAACAGATTACACAGTGTGAATAGGGAATGTCAGTGAACAGATTACACACTGTGAATAGGGACTGTCAGTGAACAGATTACACAGTGTGAATAGGGACTGTCAGTGAACAGATTACACAGTGTGAATAGGGACTGTCAGTGAACAGATTACACAGTGTGAATAGGGACTGTCAGTGAACAGATTACACACTGTGAATAGGGACTGTCAGTGAACAGATTACACAGTGTGAATAGGGACTGTCAGTGAACAGATTACACACTGTGAATAGGGACTGTCAGTGAACAGATTACACAGTGTGAATAGGGACTGTCAGTGAACAGATTGCACAGTGTGAATAGTGACTGTCAGTGAACAGATTACACAGTGTGAATAGGGACTGTCAGTGAACAGATTACACACTGTGAATAGGGACTGTCAGTGAACAGATTACACAGTGTGAATAGGGACTGTCAGTGAACAGATTACACACTGTGAATAGGGACTGTCAGTGAACAGATTACACAGTGTGAATAGGGACTGTCAGTGAACAGATTACACAGTGTGAATAGGGACTGTCAGTGAACAGATTACACACTGTGAATAGGGACTGTCAGTGAACAGATTACACAGTGTGAATAGGGACTGTCAGCGAACAGATTACACAGTGTGAATAGGGACTGTCAGTGAATAGATTACACACTGTGAATAGGGACAGTCAGTGAACAGATTACACAGTGTGAATAGGGACTGTCAGTGAACAGATTACACAGTGTGAATCGGGACTGTCAGTGAACAGATTACACAGTGTGAATAGGGACTGTCAGTGAACAGATTACACAGTGTGAATAGGGACTGTCAGTGAACAGATTACACACTGTGAATAGGGACTGTCAGTGAACAGATTACACACTGTGAATAGGGACTGTCAGTGAACAGATTACACAGTGTGAATAGGGACTGTCAGTGAACAGATTACACACTGTGAATAGGGACTGTCAGTGAACAGATTACACAGTGTGAATAGGGACTGTCAGTGAACAGATTACACAGTGTGAATAGGGACTGTCAGTGAACAGATTACACACTGTGAATAGGGACAGTCAGTGAACAGATAACACAGTGTGAATAGGGACTGTCAGTGAACAGATTACACAGTGTGAATAGGGACTGTCAGTGAACAGATTACACAGTGTGAATAGGGACTGTCAGTGAACAGATTACACAGTGTGAATAGGGACTGTCAGTGAACAGATTACACACTGTGAATAGGGACAGTCAGTGAACAGATTACACAGTGTGAATAGGGACTGTCAGTGAACAGATAACACAGTGTGAATAGCGACTGTCAGTGAACAGATTACACACTGTGAATAGGGACTGTCAGTGAACAGATTACACAGTGTGAATAGGGACTGTCAGTGAACAGATTACACACTGTGAATAGGGACTGTCAGTGAACAGATTACACAGTGTGAATAGGGACTGTCAGTGAACAGATTACACACTGTGAATAGGGACTGTCAGTGAACAGATTACACAGTGTGAATAGGGACTGTCAGTGAACAGATTACACAGTGTGAATAGGGACTGTCAGTGAACAGATTACACAGTGTGAATAGGGACTGTCAGTGAACAGATTACACAGTGTGAATAGGGACTGTCAGTGAACAGATTACACACTGTGAATAGGGACTGTCAGTGAACAGATTACACAGTGTGAATAGGGACTGTCAGTGAACAGATTACACACTGTGAATAGGGACTGTCAGTGAACAGATTACACAGTGTGAATAGGGACTATCAGTGAACAGATTACACAGTGTGAATTGGGACTGTCAGTGAACAGATTACACAGTGTGAATAGGGACTGTCAGTGAACAGATTACACAGTGTGAATAGGGACTGTCAGTGAACAGATTACACACTGTGAATAGGGACTGTCAGTGAACAGATTACACAGTGTGAATAGGGACTGTCAGTGAACAGATTACACAGTGTGAATAGGGACTGTCAGTGAACAGATCACACAGTGTGAACAGGGAATGTCAGTGAACAGATTACACACTGTGAATAGGGACTGTCAGTGAACAGATTACACAGTGTGAATAGGGACTGTCAGTGAACAGATTACACAGTGTGAATAGGGACTGTCAGTGAACAGATTACACAGTGTGAATAGGGACTGTCAGTGAACAGATTACACAGTGTGAATAGGGACTGTCAGTGAACAGATTATGCAGTGTGAATCGGGACTGTCAGTGAACAGATTACACAGTGTGAATGGGGACTGTCAGTGAACAGATTACACAGTGTGAATAGGGACTGTCAGTGAACAGATTACACACTGTGAATAGGGACTGTCAGTGAACAGATTACACACTGTGAATAGGGACTGTCAGTGAACAGATTACACACTGTGAATAGGGACTGTCAGTGAACAGATTACACACTGTGAATAGGGACTGTCAGTGAACAGATTACACAGTGTGAATTGGGACTGTCAGTGAACAGATTACACAGTGTGAATTGGGACTGTCAGTGAACAGATTGCACAGTGTGAATAGGGACTGTCAGTGAACAGATTACACAGTGTGAATAGGGACTGTCAGTGAACAGATTGCACAGTGTGAATAGGGACTGTCAGTGAACAGATTACACAGTGTGAATAGGGACAGTCGGTGAACAGATTACACACTGTGAATAGGGACTGTCAGTGAACAGATTACACAGTGTGAATAGGGACTGTCAGTGAACAGATTACACAGTGTGAATAGGGACTGTCAGTGAACAGATTACACACTGTGAATAGGGACTGTCAGTGAACAGATTACACAGTGTGAATAGGGACTGTCAGTGAACAGATTACACAGTGTGAATAGGGACTGTCAGTGAACAGATTACACAGTGTGAATAGGGAATGTCAGTGAACAGATTACACAGTGTGAATAGGGACTGTCAGTGAACAGATTACACAGTGTGAATAGGGACTGTCAGTGAACTGATTACACAGTGTGAATAGGGACTGTCAGTGAACAGATTACACAGTGTGAATAGGGACTGTCAGTGAACAGATTACACAGTGTGAATAGGGACTGTCAGTGAACAGATTGCACACTGTGAATAGGGACTGTCAGTGAACAGATTACACAGTGTGAATAGGGACTGTCAGTGAACAGATTACACAGTGTGAATAGGGACTGTCAGTGAACAGATTACACAGTGTGAATAGGGAATGTCAGTGAACAGATTACACAGTGTGAATAGGGACTGTCAGTGAACAGATTACACAGTGTGAATAGGGACTGTCAGTGAACTGATTACACAGTGTGAATAAGGACTGTCAGTGAACAGATTACACACTGTGAATAGGGACTGTCAGTGAACAGATTACACAGTGTGAATAGGGACTGTCAGTGAACAGATTACACAGTGTGAATAGGGACTGTCAGTGAACAGATTACACACTGTGAATAGGGACTGTCAGTGAACAGATTACACAGTGTGAATAGGAACTGTCAGTGAACAGATTACACAGTGTGAATAGGGATTGTCAGTGAACAGATTACACACTGCGAATAGGGACTGTCAGTGAACAGATTACACACTGTGAATAGGGACTGTCAGTGAACAGATTACACAGTGTGAATAGGGACTGTCAGTGAACTGATTACACACTGTGAATAGGGACTGTCAGTGAACAGATTACACAGTGTGAATAGGGACCGTCAGTGAACAGATTACACAGTGTGAATAGGGACTGTCAGTGAACAGATTACACAGTGTGAATAGGGACTGTCAGTGAACAGATTACACAGTGTGAATAGGGACTGTCAGTGAACAGATTACACAGTGTGAATAGGGACTGTCAGTGAACAGATTACACAGTGTGAATAGGGACTGTCAGTGAACAGATTACACAGTGTGAATAGGGACTGTCAGTGAACAGATTACACAGTGTGAATAGGGACTGTCAGTGAAAAGATTACACAGTGTGAATAGGGACTGTCAGTGAACAGATTACACAGTGTGAATAGGGACTGTCAGTGAACAGATTACACAGTGTGAATAGGGACTGTCAGTGAACAGATTACACAGTGTGAATAGGGACTGTCAGTGAACAGATTACACACTGTGAATAGGGACAGTCAGTGAACAGATTACACAGTGTGAATAGGGACTGTCAGTGAACAGATAACACAGTGTGAATAGCGACTGTCAGTGAACAGATTACACACTGTGAATAGGGACTGTCAGTGAACAGATTACACAGTGTGAATAGGGACTGTCAGTGAACAGATTACACACTGTGAATAGGGACTGTCAGTGAACAGATTACACAGTGTGAATAGGGACTGTCAGTGAACAGATTACACACTGTGAATAGGGACTGTCAGTGAACAGATTACACAGTGTGAATAGGGACTGTCAGTGAACAGATTACACAGTGTGAATAGGGACTGTCAGTGAACAGATTACACAGTGTGAATAGGGACTGTCAGTGAACAGATTACACAGTGTGAATAGGGACTGTCAGTGAACAGATTACACACTGTGAATAGGGACTGTCAGTGAACAGATTACACAGTGTGAATAGGGACTGTCAGTGAACAGATTACACAGTGTGAATAGGGACTGTCAGTGAACAGATTACACACTGTGAATAGGGACTGTCAGTGAACAGATTACACAGTGTGAATAGGGACTGTCAGTGAACAGATTACACAGTGTGAATAGGGACTGTCAGTGAACAGATCACACAGTGTGAACAGGGAATGTCAGTGAACAGATTACACACTGTGAATAGGGACTGTCAGTGAACAGATTACACAGTGTGAATCGGGACTGTCAGTGAACAGATTACACAGTGTGAATAGGGACTGTCAGTGAACAGATTACACACTGTGAATTGGGACTGTCAGTGAACAGATTACACAGTGTGAATAGGGACTGTCAGTGAACAGATTATGCAGTGTGAATCGGGACTGTCAGTGAACAGATTACACAGTGTGAATGGGGACTGTCAGTGAACAGATTACACAGTGTGAATAGGGACTGTCAGTGAACAGATTACACAGTGTGAATAGGGAATGTCAGTGAACAGATTACACAGTGTGAATAGGGACTGTCAGTGAACAGATTACACAGTGTGAATAGGGACTGTCAGTGAACAGATTACACAGTGTGAATAGGGACTGTCAGTGAACAGATTATGCAGTGTGAATCGGGACTGTCAGTGAACAGATTACACAGTGTGAATGGGGACTGTCAGTGAACAGATTACACAGTGTGAATAGGGACTGTCAGTGAACAGATTACACACTGTGAATAGGGACTGTCAGTGAACAGATTACACACTGTGAATAGGGACTGTCAGTGAACAGATTACACACTGTGAATAGGGACTGTCAGTGAACAGATTACACACTGTGAATAGGGACTGTCAGTGAACAGATTACACACTGTGAATAGGGACTGTCAGTGAACAGATTACACAGTGTGAATAGGGACTGTCAGTGAACAGATTACACAGTGTGAATAGGGACTGTCAGTGAACAGATCACACAGTGTGAACAGGGAATGTCAGTGAACAGATTACACACTGTGAATAGGGACTGTCAGTGAACAGATTACACAGTGTGAATAGGGACTGTCAGTGAACAGATTACACAGTGTGAATAGGGACTGTCAGTGAACAGATTACACAGTGTGAATAGGGACTGTCAGTGAACAGATTACACAGTGTGAATAGGGACTGTCAGTGAACAGATTATGCAGTGTGAATCGGGACTGTCAGTGAACAGATTACACAGTGTGAATGGGGACTGTCAGTGAACAGATTACACAGTGTGAATAGGGACTGTCAGTGAACAGATTACACACTGTGAATAGGGACTGTCAGTGAACAGATTACACACTGTGAATAGGGACTGTCAGTGAACAGATTACACACTGTGAATAGGGACTGTCAGTGAACAGATTACACACTGTGAATAGGGACTGTCAGTGAACAGATTACACACTGTGAATTGGGACTGTCAGTGAACAGATTACACAGTGTGAATTGGGACTGTCAGTGAACAGATTGCACAGTGTGAATAGGGACTGTCAGTGAACAGATTACACAGTGTGAATAGGGACTGTCAGTGAACAGATTGCACAGTGTGAATAGGGACTGTCAGTGAACAGATTACACAGTGTGAATAGGGACAGTCGGTGAACAGATTACACACTGTGAATAGGGACTGTCAGTGAACAGATTACACAGTGTGAATAGGGACTGTCAGTGAACAGATTACACAGTGTGAATAGGGACTGTCAGTGAACAGATTACACACTGTGAATAGGGACTGTCAGTGAACAGATTACACAGTGTGAATAGGGACTGTCAGTGAACAGATTACACAGTGTGAATAGGGACTGTCAGTGAACAGATTACACAGTGTGAATAGGGAATGTCAGTGAACAGATTACACAGTGTGAATAGGGACTGTCAGTGAACAGATTACACAGTGTGAATAGGGACTGTCAGTGAACTGATTACACAGTGTGAATTGGGACTGTCAGTGAACAGATTACACAGTGTGAATAGGGACTGTCAGTGAACAGATTACACAGTGTGAATAGGGACTGTCAGTGAACAGATTGCACACTGTGAATAGGGACTGTCAGTGAACAGATTACACAGTGTGAATAGGGACTGTCAGTGAACAGATTACACAGTGTGAATAGGGACTGTCAGTGAACAGATTACACAGTGTGAATAGGGAATGTCAGTGAACAGATTACACAGTGTGAATAGGGACTGTCAGTGAACAGATTACACAGTGTGAATAGGGACTGTCAGTGAACTGATTACACAGTGTGAATAAGGACTGTCAGTGAACAGATTACACACTGTGAATAGGGACTGTCAGTGAACAGATTACACAGTGTGAATAGGGACTGTCAGTGAACAGATTACACAGTGTGAATAGGGACTGTCAGTGAACAGATTACACACTGTGAATAGGGACTGTCAGTGAACAGATTACACAGTGTGAATAGGAACTGTCAGTGAACAGATTACACAGTGTGAATAGGGATTGTCAGTGAACAGATTACACACTGTGAATAGGGACTGTCAGTGAACAGATTACACACTGTGAATAGGGACTGTCAGTGAACAGATTACACAGTGTGAATAGGGACTGTCAGTGAACTGATTACACACTGTGAATAGGGACTGTCAGTGAACAGATTACACAGTGTGAATAGGGACCGTCAGTGAACAGATTACACAGTGTGAATAGGGACTGTCAGTGAACAGATTACACAGTGTGAATAGGGACTGTCAGTGAACAGATTACACAGTGTGAATAGGGACTGTCAGTGAACAGATTACACAGTGTGAATAGGGACTGTCAGTGAACAGATTACACAGTGTGAATAGGGACTGTCAGTGAACAGATTACACACTGTGAATAGGGACTGTCAGTGAACAGATTACACAGTGTGAATAGGGACTGTCAGTGAAAAGATTACACAGTGTGAATAGGGACTGTCAGTGAACAGATTACACACTGTGAATAGGGACTGTCAGTGAACAGATTACACACTGTGAATAGGGACTGTCAGTGAACAGATTACACAGTGTGAATAGGGACTGTCAGTGAACAGATTACACAGTGTGAATGGGGACTGTCAGTGAACAGATTACACAGTGTGAATAGGGACTGTCAGTGAACAGATTACACAGTGTGAATAGGGACTGTCAGTGAACAGATTACACAGTGTGAATAGGGACTGTCAGTGAACAGATCACACAGTGTGAATAGGGACTGTCAGTGAACAGATTACACAGTGTGAATAGGGACTGTCAGTGAACAGATTACACAGTGTGAATAGGGACTGTCAGTGAACAGATTACACAGTGTGAATAGGGACTGTCAGTGAACAGATTACACACTGTGAATAGGGACTGTCAGTGAACAGATTACACAGTGTGAATAGGGACTGTCAGTGAACAGATTACACACTGTGAATAGGGACTGTCAGTGAACAGATTACACAGTGTGAATAGGGACTGTCAGTGAACAGATTACACAGTGTGAATAGGGACTGTCAGTGAACAGATTACACAGTGTGAATAGGGACTGTCAGTGAACAGATTACACAGTGTGAATAGGGACTGTCAGTGAACAGATTACACAGTGTGAATCGGGACTGTCAGTGAACAGATTACACAGTGTGAATAGGGACTGTCAGTGAACAGATTACACAGTGTGAATAGGGACTGTCAGTGAACAGATTACACAGTGTGAATAGGGACTGTCAGTGAACAGATTACACACTGTGAATAGGGACAGTCAGTGAACAGATTACACAGTGTGAATAGGGACTGTCAGTGAACAGATAACACAGTGTGAATAGCGACTGTCAGTGAACAGATTACACACTGTGAATAGGGACTGTCAGTGAACAGATTACACAGTGTGAATAGGGACTGTCAGTGAACAGATTACACACTGTGAATAGGGACTGTCAGTGAACAGATTACACAGTGTGAATAGGGACTGTCAGTGAACAGATTACACACTGTGAATAGGGACTGTCAGTGAACAGATCACACAGTGTGAATAGGGACTGTCAGTGAACAGATTACACAGTGTGAATAGGGACTGTCAGTGAACAGATTACACAGTGTGAATAGGGACTGTCAGTGAACAGATTACACAGTGTGAATAGGGACTGTCAGTGAACAGATTACACACTGTGAATAGCGACTGTCAGTGAACAGATTACACACTGTGAATAGGGACTGTCAGTGAACAGATTACACAGTGTGAATAGGGACTGTCAGTGAACAGATTACACACTGTGAATAGGGACTGTCAGTGAACAGATTACACAGTGTGAATAGGGACTGTCAGTGAACAGATTACACACTGTGAATAGGGACTGTCAGTGAACAGATTACACAGTGTGAATAGGGACTGTCAGTGAACAGATTACACAGTGTGAATAGGGACTGTCAGTGAACAGATTACACAGTGTGAATAGGGACTGTCAGTGAACAGATTACACAGTGTGAATAGGGACTGTCAGTGAACAGATTACACAGTGTGAATAGGGACTGTCAGTGAACAGATTACACAGTGTGAATAGGGACTGTCAGTGAACAGATTACACAGTGTGAATAGGGACTGTCAGTGAACAGATTACACACTGTGAATAGGGACGGTCAGTGAACAGATTACACAGTGTGAATTGGGACTGTCAGTGAACAGATTACACAGTGTGAATAGGGACTGTCAGTGAACAGATTACACAGTGTGAATAGGGACTGTCAGTGAACAGATTACACACTGTGAATAGGGACTGTCAGTGAACAGATTACACAGTGTGAATAGGGACTGTCAGTGAACAGATTACACAGTGTGAATAGGGACTGTCAGTGAACAGATCACACAGTGTGAACAGGGAATGTCAGTGAACAGATTACACACTGTGAATAGGGACTGTCAGTGAACAGATTACACAGTGTGAATAGGGACTGTCAGTGAACAGATTACACAGTGTGAATAGGGACTGTCAGTGAACAGATTACACAGTGTGAATAGGGACTGTCAGTGAACAGATTACACAGTGTGAATAGGGACTGTCAGTGAACAGATTATGCAGTGTGAATCGGGACTGTCAGTGAACAGATTACACAGTGTGAATGGGGACTGTCAGTGAACAGATTACACAGTGTGAATAGGGACTGTCAGTGAACAGATTACACACTGTGAATAGGGACTGTCAGTGAACAGATTACACACTGTGAATAGGGACTGTCAGTGAACAGATTACACACTGTGAATAGGGACTGTCAGTGAACAGATTACACAGTGTGAATTGGGACTGTCAGTGAACAGATTACACAGTGTGAATTGGGACTGTCAGTGAACAGATTACACAGTGTGAATAGGGACTGTCAGTGAACAGATTACACAGTGTGAATAGGGACTGTCAGTGAACAGATTGCACAGTGTGAATAGGGACTGTCAGTGAACAGATTACACAGTGTGAATAGGGACAGTCGGTGAACAGATTACACACTGTGAATAGGGACTGTCAGTGAACAGATTACACAGTGTGAATAGGGACTGTCAGTGAACAGATTACACAGTGTGAATAGGGACTGTCAGTGAACAGATTACACACTGTGAATAGGGACTGTCAGTGAACAGATTACACAGTGTGAATAGGGACTGTCAGTGAACAGATTACACAGTGTGAATAGGGACTGTCAGTGAACAGATTACACAGTGTGAATAGGGACTGTCAGTGAACAGATTACACAGTGTGAATAGGGAATGTCAGTGAACAGATTACACAGTGTGAATAGGGACTGTCAGTGAACAGATTACACAGTGTGAATAGGGACTGTCAGTGAACTGATGACACAGTGTGAATAAGGACTGTCAGTGAACAGATTACACACTGTGAATAGGGACTGTCAGTGAACAGATTACACAGTGTGAATAGGGACTGTCAGTGAACAGATTACACAGTGTGAATAGGGACTGTCAGTGAACAGATTACACACTGTGAATAGGGACTGTCAGTGAACAGATTACACAGTGTGAATAGGAACTGTCAGTGAACAGATTACACAGTGTGAATAGGGATTGTCAGTGAACAGATTACACACTGTGAATAGGGACTGTCAGTGAACAGATTACACACTGTGAATAGGGACTGTCAGTGAACAGATTACACAGTGTGAATAGGGACTGTCAGTGAACTGATTACACACTGTGAATAGGGACTGTCAGTGAACAGATTACACAGTGTGAATAGGGACCGTCAGTGAACAGATTACACAGTGTGAATAGGGACTGTCAGTGAACAGATTACACAGTGTGAATAGGGACTGTCAGTGAACAGATTACACAGTGTGAATAGGGACTGTCAGTGAACAGATTACACAGTGTGAATAGGGACTGTCAGTGAACAGATTACACAGTGTGAATAGGGACTGTCAGTGAACAGATTACACAGTGTGAATAGGGACTGTCAGTGAACAGATTACACAGTGTGAATAGGGACTGTCAGTGAAAAGATTACACAGTGTGAATAGGGACTGTCAGTGAACAGATTACACACTGTGAATAGGGACTGTCAGTGAACAGATTACACACTGTGAATAGGGACTGTCAGTGAACAGATTACACAGTGTGAATAGGGACTGTCAGTGAACAGATTACACAGTGTGAATGGGGACTGTCAGTGAACAGATTACACAGTGTGAATAGGGACTGTCAGTGAACAGATTACACAGTGTGAATAGGGACTGTCAGTGAACAGATTACACAGTGTGAATAGGGACTGTCAGTGAACAGATCACACAGTGTGAATAGGGACTGTCAGTGAACAGATTACACAGTGTGAATAGGGACTGTCAGTGAACAGATTACACAGTGTGAATAGGGACTGTCAGTGAACAGATTACACAGTGTGAATAGGGACTGTCAGTGAACAGATTACACACTGTGAATAGGGACTGTCAGTGAACAGATTACACAGTGTGAATAGGGACTGTCAGTGAACAGATTACACAGTGTGAATAGGGACTGTCAGTGAACAGATTACACAGTGTGAATAGGGACTGTCAGTGAACAGATTACACAGTGTGAATAGGGACTGTCAGTGAACAGATTACACAGTGTGAATAGGGACTGTCAGTGAACAGATTACACAGTGTGAATAGGGACTGTCAGTGAACAGATTACACAGTGTGAATCGGGACTGTCAGTGAACAGATTACACAGTGTGAATAGGGACTGTCAGTGAACAGATTACACACTGTGAATAGGGACTGTCAGTGAACAGATTACACAGTGTTAATAGGGACTGTCAGTGAACAGATTACACAGTGTGAATAGGGACTGTCAGTGAACAGATTACACACTGTGAATAGGGATTGTCAGTGAACAGATTACACAGTGTGAATAGGGACTGTCAGTGAACAGATTACACAGTGTGAATAGGGACTGTCAATGAACAGATTACACACTGTGAATAGGGATTGTCAGTGAACAGATTACACAGTGTGAATAGGGACTGTCAGTGAACAGATTACACAGTGTGAATAGGGACTGTCAGTGAACAGATTACACACTGTGAATAGGGATTGTCAGTGAACAGATTACACAGTGTGAATAGGGACTGTCAGTGAACAGATTACACACTGTGAATAGGGACTGTCAGTGAACAGATTACACACTGTGAATAGGGACTGTCAGTGAACAGATTACACAGTGTGAATAGGGACTGTCAGTGAACAGATTACACAGTGTGAATAGGGACTGTCAGTGAACAGATTACACACTGTGAATAGGGACTGTCAGTGAACAGATTACACAGTGTGAATAGGGACTGTCAGTGAACAGATTACACACTGTGAATAGGGACTGTCAGTGAACAGATTACACAGTGTGAATAGGGACTGTCAGTGAACAGATTACACACTGTGAATAGGGACTGTCAGTGAACAGATTACACAGTGTGAATAGGGACTGTCAGTGAACAGATTACACACTGTGAATAGGGACTGTCAGTGAACAGATTACACACTGTGAATAGGGACTGTCAGTGAACAGATTACACAGTGTGAATAGGGACTGTCAGTGAACAGATTCCACACTGTGAATAGGGACTGTCAGTGAACAGATTACACACTGTGAATAGGGACTGTCAGTGAACAGATTACACAGTGTGAATAGGGACTGTCAGTGAACAGATTACACACTGTGAATAGGGACTGTCAGTGAACAGATTACACACTGTGAATAGGGACTGTCAGTGAACAGATTACACAGTGTGAATAGGGACTGTCAGTGAACAGATTACACAGTGTGAATAGGGACTGTCAGTGAACAGATTACACACTGTGAATAGGGACTGTCAGTGAACAGATTACACAGTGTGAATAGGGACTGTCAGTGAACAGATTACACACTGTGAATAGGGACTGTCAGTGAACAGATTACACAGTGTGAATAGGGACTGTCAGTGAACAGATTACACACTGTGAATAGGGACTGTCAGTGAACAGATTACACAGTGTGAATAGGGACTGTCAGTGAACAGATTACACACTGTGAATAGGGACTGTCAGTGAACAGATTACACACTGTGAATAGGGACTGTCAGTGAACAGATTACACAGTGTGAATAGGGACTGTCAGTGAACAGATTCCACACTGTGAATAGGGACTGTCAGTGAACAGATTACACACTGTGAATAGGGACTGTCAGTGAACAGATTACACAGTGTGAATAGGGACTGTCAGTGAACAGATTACACAGTGTGAATAGGGACTGTCAGTGAACAGATTACACACTGTGAATAGGGACTGTCAGTGAACAGATTACACACTGTGAATAGGGACTGTCAGTGAACAGATTACACAGTGTGAATAGGGACGTTCAGTGAACAGATTACACACTGTGAATAGGGACTGTCAGTGAACAGATTACACAGTGTGAATAGGGACTGTCAGTGAACAGATTACACAGTGTGAATAGGGACTGTCAGTGAACAGATGACACAGTGTGAATAGGGACTGTCAGTGAACAGATTACACAGTGTGAATAGGGACTGTCAGTGAACAGATTACACAGTGTGAATAGGGACTGTCAGTGAACAGATTACACAGTGTGAATAGGGACTGTCAGTGAACAGATTACACACTGTGAATAGGGACTGTCAGTGAACAGATTACACACTGTGAATAGGGACTGTCAGTGAACAGATTACACAGTGTGAATAGGGACTGTCAGTGAACAGATTACACAGTGTGAATAGGGACTGTCAGTGAACAGATTGCACAGTGTGAATAGGGACTGTCAGTGAACAGATTATACAGTGTGAATGGGGACTGTCAGTGAACAGATTACACAGTGTGAATAGGGACTGTCAGTGAACAGATTACACACTGTGAATAGGGACTGTCAGTGAACAGATTACACACTGTGAATAGGGACTGTCAGTGAACAGATTACACACTGTGAATAGGGACTGTCAGTGAACAGATTACACAGTGTGAATAGGGACTGTCAGTGAACAGATTACACAGTGTGAATAGGGACTGTCAGTGAACAGATTACACACTGTGAATAGGGACTGTCAGTGAACAGATTACACAGTGTGAATAGGGACTGTCAGTGAACAGATTACACAGTGTGAATAGGGACTGTCAGTGAACAGATTACACAGTGTGAATAGGGACTGTCAGTGAACAGATTACACAGTGTGAATAGGGACTGTCAGTGAACAGATTACACACTGTGAATAGGGACTGTCAGTGAACAGATTACACAGTGTGAATAGGGACTGTCAGTGAACAGATTACACAGTGTGAATAGGGACTGTCAGTGAACAGATTACACAGTGTGAATAGGGACTGTCAGTGAACAGATTACACAGTGTGAATAGGGACTGTCAGTGAACAGATTACACAGTGTGAATAGGGACTGTCAGTGAACAGATTACACACTGTGAATAGGGACTGTCAGTGAACAGATTGCACAGTGTGAATAGGGACTGTCAGTGAACAGATTGCACAGTGTGAATAGGGACTGTCAGTGAACAGATTACACACTGTGAATAGGGTCTGTCAGTGAACAGATTACACAGTGTGAATAGGGACTGTCAGTGAACAGATTACACACTGTGAATAGGGACTGTCAGTGAACAGATTACACACTGTGAATAGGGACTGTCAGTGAACAGATTACACAGTGTGAATAGGGACTGTCAGTGAACAGATTACACAGTGTGAATAGGGACTGTCAGTGAACAGATTACACAGTGTGAATAGGGACTGTCAGTGAACAGATTACACAGTGTGAATAGGGACTGTCAGTGAACAGATTACACACTGTGAATAGGGACTGTCAGTGAACAGATTACACAGTGTGAATAGGGACTGTCAGTGAACAGATTACACACTGTGAATAGGGACTGTCAGTGAACAGATTACACAGTGTGAATAGGGACTGTCAGTGAACAGATTACACACTGTGAATAGGGACTGTCAGTGAACAGATTACACACTGTGAATAGGGACTGTCAGTGAACAGATTACACACTGTGAATAGGGACTGTCAGTGAACAGATTACACACTGTGAATAGGGACTGTCAGTGAACAGATTACACACTGTGAATAGGGACTGTCAGTGAACAGATTACACAGTGTGAATAGGGACTGTCAGTGAACAGATTACACAGTGTGAATAGGGACTGTCAGTGAACAGATTACACACTGTGAATAGGGACCGTCAGTGAACAGATTATACACTGTGAATAGGGACTGTCAGTGAACAGATTACACAGTGTGAATAGGGACTGTCAGTGAACAGATTACACAGTGTGAATAGGGACTGTCAGTGAACAGATTACACAGTGTGAATAGGGACTGTCAGTGAACGGATTACACAGTGTGAATAGGGACTGTCAGTGAACAGATTACACAGTGTGAATAGGGACTGTCAGTGAACAGATTACACAGTGTGAATAGGGACTGTCAGTGAACAGATTACACAGTGTGAATAGGGACTGTCAGTGAACAGATTACACACTGTGAATAGGGACTGTCAGTGAACAGATTACACAGTGTGAATAGGGACTGTCAGTGAACAGATTACACAATGTGAATAGGGACAGTCAGTGAACAGATTACACACTGTGAATAGGGACTGTCAGTGAACAGATTACACACTGTGAATAGGGACTGTCAGTGAACAGATTACACAGTGTGAATAGGGACTGTCAGTGAACTGATTACACAGTGTGAATAGGGACTGTCAGTGAACAGATTACACAGTGTGAATAGGGACTGTCAGTGTACAGATTACACAGTGTGAATAGGGACTGTCAGTGAACAGATTACACACTGTGAATAGGGACTGTCAGTGAACAGATTACACAGTGTGAATAGGGACTGTCAGTGAACAGATTACACAGTGTGAATAGGGACTGTCAGTGAACAGATTACACACTGTGAATAGGGACCGTCAGTGAACAGATTACACAGTGTGAATAGGGACTGTCAGTGAACAGATTACACAGTGTGAATAGGGACTGTCAGTGAACAGATTACACAGTGTGAATAGGGACTGTCAGTGAACAGATTACACAGTGTGAATAGGGACTGTCAGTGAACAGATTACACAGTGTGAATAGGGACTGTCAGTGAACAGATTACACAGTGTGAATAGGGACTGTCAGTGAACAGATTACACAGTGTGAATAGGGACTGTCAGTGAACAGATTACACAGTGTGAATAGGGACTGTCAGTGAACAGATTACACACTGTGAATAGGGATTGTCAGTGAACAGATTACACAGTGTGAATAGGGACTGTCAGTGAACAGATTACACAGTGTGAATAGGGACTGTCAGTGAACAGATTACACAGTGTGAATAGGGACTGTCAGTGAACAGATTACAAAGTGTGAATAGGGACTGTCAGTGAACAGATTACACACTGTGAATAGGGACTGTCAGTGAACAGATTACACAGTGTGAATAGGGACTGTCAGTGAACAGATTACACAGTGTGAATAGGGACTGTCAGTGAACAGATTACACAGTGTGAATAGGGAATGTCAGTGAACAGATTACACAGTGTGAATAGGGACTGTCAGTGAACAGATTACACAGTGTGAATAGGGACTGTCAGTGAACAGATTACACAGTTTGAATTGGGACTGTCAGTGAACAGATTACACAGTGTGAATAGGGACTGTCAGTGAACAGATTACACAGTGTGAATAGGGACTGTCAGTGAACAGATTACACAGTGTGAATAGGGACTGTCAGTGAACAGATTACACAGTGTGAATAGGGACTGTCAGTGAACAGATTGCACAGTGTGAATAGGGACTGTCAGTGAACAGATTACACAGTGTGAATAGGGACTGTCAGTGAACAGATCACACAGTGTGAATAGGGACTGTCAGTGAACAGATTACACAGTGTGAATAGGGACTGTCAGTGAACAGATTACACAGTGTGAATAGGGACTGTCAGTGAACAGATTACACACTGTCAATAGGGACTGTCAGTGAACAGATTACACAGTGTGAATAGGGACTGTCAGTGAACAGATTACACACTGTGAATAGGGACTGTCAGTGAACAGATTACACAGTGTGAATAGGGACTGTCAGTGAACAGATTACACACTGTGAATAGGGGCTGTCTGTGAACAGATTGCACAGTGTGAATAGGGACTGTCAGTGAACAGATTACACACGGTGAATAGGGACTGTCAGTGAACAGATTACACAGTGTGAATAGGGACTGTCAGTGAACAGATTACACAGTGTGAATAGGGACTGTCAGTGAACAGATTACACACTGTGAATAGGGGCTGTCTGTGAACAGATTGCACAGTGTGAATAGGGACTGTCAGTGAACAGATTACACAGTGTGAATAGGGACTGTCAGTGAACAGATTACACAGTGTGAATAGGGACTGTCAGTGAACAGATTACACACGGTGAATAGGGATCTTCAGTGAACAGATTACACAGTGTGAATAGGGACTGTCAGTGAACAGATTACACAGTGTGAATAGGGACTGTCAGTGAACAGATTACACAGTGTGAATAGGGACTGTCAGTGAACAGATTACACAGTGTGAACAGGGACTGTCAGTGAACAGATTACACAGTGTGAATAGGGACTGTCAGTGAACAGATTACACACTGTGAATAGGGACTGTCAGTGAACAGATTACACACTGTGAATAGGGACTGTCAGTGAACAGATTACACAGTGTGAATAGGGACTGTCAGTGAACAGATGACACAGTGTGAATAGGGACTGTCAGTGAACAGATTACACAGTGTGAATAGGGACTGTCAGTGAACAGATTACACAGTGTGAATAGGGACTGTCAGTGAACAGATTACACGGTGTGAATAGGGACTGTCAGTGAACAGATTACACACTGTGAATAGGGACTGTCAGTGAACAGATTACACACTGTGAATAGGGACTGTCAGTGAACAGATTACACAGTGTGAATAGGGACTGTCAGTGAACAGATTACACACTGTGAATAGGGACTGTCAGTGAACAGATTACACACGGTGAATAGGGACTGTCAGTGAACAGATTACACAGTGTGAATAGGGACTGTCAGTGAACAGATTACACAGTGTGAATAGGGACTGTCAGTGAACAGATTACACAGTGTGAATAGGGACTGTCAGTGAACAGATTACACAGTGTGAACAGGGACTGTCAGTGAACAGATTACACAGTGTGAATAGGGACTGTCAGTGAACAGATTACACAGTGTGAATAGGGACTGTCAGTGAACAGATGACACAGTGTGAATAGGGACTGTCAGTGAACAGATTACACAGTGTGAATAGGGACTGTCAGTGAACAGATTACACGGTGTGAATAGGGACTGTCAGTGAACAGATTACACACTGTGAATAGGGACTGTCAGTGAACAGATTACACACTGTGAATAGGGACTGTCAGTGAACAGATTACACAGTGTGAATAGGGACTGTCAGTGAACAGATTACACACTGTGAATAGGGACTGTCAGTGAACAGATTACACACTGTGAATAGGCACTGTCAGTGAACAGATTACACAGTGTGAATAGGGACTGTCAGTGAACAGATTACACAGTGTGAATAGGGACTGTCAGCGAACAGATTACACAGTGTGAATAGGGACTGTCAGTGAACAGATTACACACTGTGAATAGGGACTGTCAGTGAACAGATTACACAGTGTGAATAGGGACTGTCAGTGAACAGATTACACACTGTGAATAGGGACTGTCAGTGAACAGATTACACAGTGTGAATAGGGACTGTCAGTGAACAGATTACACAGTGTGAATAGGGACTGTCAGTGAACAGATTACACAGTGTGAATAGGGACTGTCAGTGAACAGATTACACACTGTGAATAGGGACTGTCAGTGAACAGATTACACACTGTGAATAGGGACTGTCAGTGAACAGATTACACACTGTGAATAGGAGGGACTTTCACGGGAGATCTGATCATCATTTTCTGACCACACAGATACAATCCGTGTGAAACTTTTCTGAACATGAAGCTGAGCTTTGTCACTCCTACCTGAACAATTGTGAGCTCTGTCACTCCTATCTGAACAATTGTAAGCTGTGTCACTCCTATCTGAACAATTGTGAGCTCTGTCACTCCTGTCTGAGCAACTGTGAGCTGTGTCACTCCTTCCTGAACAATTGTGAGCTCTGTCACTCCTACCTGAACAATTGTGAGCTCTGTCACTCCTACCTGAACAATTGCGAGCTCTGTCACTCGTCTCTGAACAATTGTGAACTCTGTTACTCCTACCTGAACAATTGTGAGCACTGTCACTCCTACCTGAACAGTTGTGAGCTCCGTTATTCCTACCTGAACAGTTGTGAGCTCCGTTATTCCTACCTGAACAGTTGTGAGATTCGTTACTCCTACCTGAACAGTTGTGAGCTCTGACACTCCGACCTGAACAATAGTGAGCTCTTTTCCTCCTACCTGTAGAATTGTGAGCTCTGTCACTCCTACCTGAACAATTGTGAGCCCTGTCACTCCTTCCTGAACAATTGTGAGCTCTGTTACTCCTACCTGAACAATTGTGAGCTCTCTTACTCCTACCTGAACAATAGTGAGTTCTGTTCCTCCTACCTGTAGAATTGTGAGCCCTGTCACTCCTTCCTGAACAGTTGTGAGCTCTGTTACTCCTACCTGAACAATTGTGAGCCCTGTCACTCCTACCTGAACAATTTTGAGCTCTGTTACTCCTACCTGAACAATTGTGAGCTCTCTTACTCCTACCTGAACAATTGTGAGCTCTGTTACTCCTACCTGAAGAATTGTGAGCTCTGTCACTCCTACCTGAACAATTGTGAACTCTGTCACTCCTATCTGAACAATTGTGAGCTCTGTCGCTCCTCTCTGAACAATTGTGAGCTCTGTCACTCCTTCCTGAACAATTGTGAGCTCTGTCACTCCTACCTGAACAGTTGTGAGCTCTGTCACTCCTACCTGAACAATTGTGAGCTCTGTTACTCCTACCTGAAGAATTGTGAGCTCTGTCGCTCCTACCTGAACAATTGTGAGCTCTGTCACTCCTACCTGAAAAATTTTGACCTCTGTCAATCCTTCTTGAACAGTTGTGAGCTCTGTTACTCCTACCTGAAGAATTGTGAGCTCTGTCGCTCCTACCTGAACAATTGTGAGCTCTGTCACTCCTACCTGAAAAATTTTGACCTCTGTCACTCCTTCTTGAACAGTTGTGAGCTCTGTCACTCCTACCTGAAGAATTGTGAGCTCTGTCGCTCCTACCTGAACAATTGTGAGCTCTGTTACTCCTACCTGAACAATTGTGAGCTCTGTTACTCCTACCTGAACAATTGTGAGCTCTGTTACTCCTACCTGAACAATTGTGAGCTCTGTCACTCCCAGCTGAACAATTGTGAGCTCTGTCACTCCCAGCTGAACAATTGTGAGCTCTGTCACTCCCAGCTGAACAATTGTGAGCTCTGTCAGATCGTTACTGACCTCGGCCACTGGATGGCAGCCGAGTCCTGCAGCTCAGTGCCTGTCAGTCTGCCCGTCTGCCCGTCTGCTGCAGGTAAATCAGTCTCTCCGCAGGGTCCTCAGTTCCCTCTCTTGGTGTTGGTTTATATCAACTGCTAAATCAACACGGATTTATGAAGGGGAAATCGTGTTTGACAAATCTATCAGAGTTTTTTGAGGGTGTAACGAGCAGGGTAGATAAAGGGGAACCAGTGGATGTCGTATATTTGGATTTTCAAAATGCTTTTGATAAGGAGCCACGTAAAAAGATGTTACACAAGATAAGGGCTCATGGGGTTGGGGTTAATATATCAGCATGGATAGAGGATTGGTTAACAGACAGAAAACAGAGTAGGGATAAACGGGTCATTTTCGGGTTGGCAGGCTGTAACTAGTGGAGTGCCACAAGGATCAGTGCTTGGGCCTCAGCTATTTACAATCTATATTAATGACTTAGATGAAGGGATCGAGTGTAATGTATCCAAGTTTGCTGATGATACAAAGCTAGGTGGGAAAGTAAGCTGTGAGGAGGACACAAAGAGTCTGCAAAGGGATAGAGTCAGGTTAAGTGAGTGGGCAAGAAGGTGGCAGATGGAGTATAATGTGGGGAAATGTGAGGTTATTCACTTTGGTAGGAAGAATAGAAAAACAGAATATTTTTTAAATGGTGAGAAACTATTAAATGTTGGTATTCAGAGAGATCTGGGTGTCTTTGTACAAGAAACACAAAAAGTTAACATGCAGGTACAGCAGGCAATTAGGAAGGGAAATGGCATGTTGGCCTTTATTGCAAGGGTGATGGAGTACAAGTTAAGGAAGTCTTACTACAATTGTACAGGGCTTTGGTGAGACCTCACCTGGAGTACTGTGTACAGTTTTGGTCTCCTTATCTAGGGAAGGATATACTTGCCTTGGGGGGGTGCAACGAAGGTTCACTAGATTAATTCCTGGGATGAGAGGGTTGTCCTATGTGGAGAGATTGAGTAGAATGGGCCTATACTCTCTGGAGTTTAGAAGAATGAGAGGTGATCTCATTGAATCATATAAGATTCCGTGAGGGCTTGACAGGGTAAATGCTGAGAGGATGTTTCCCCTGGTTGGAGAGTCTCGAACTAGGGGACATAGTCTCAGAATAAGGGGTCGGACATTTAAGACTGAGATGAAGAGGAATTTCTTCACTCAGAGGGTTGTGAATCTTTGGAATTCTCTACCCCAGAGGGCTGTGGATGCTGAGTCACTGAGTATATTCAAGGCTGAAATCGATAGATTTTTGGACTCTTGGGGAATCAAGGGATATGGGGATCAGGCAGGAAAGTGGAGTTGAGGTTGAAGATCAGCAATGATCTGATTGAATGGCGGAGCAGGCTCGAGGGGCCGAATGGCCTGCTCCTGCTCCTATTTCTTATGTTCTTATGTTCTTAAATCCACCCTCCCCATGTTACCCCTCTCCCCCTCTCCTCCCCGTGGTACCCTTCTCCCTAATCGCTCCCCTTATTAACTCTCCTCCTCATCCCTGCCCCTTGCTACCTCACTCCCCTCCTTCATAAAGCATTGTGAAGGCCTATCCCCTGCAGCTTGTTTGCAGTGTGCGGCTGTATGGTGAGTCGCGGACTGCGCAGTCCCCATGGACATCGAACAATCAGCTTCCTTACCCAGGCTGTGGTTGGTGGAAGGGGAGACCCCGGTCTCTATTTTCACACTTGTATTGCAGCAGCTGTGAGCCACTCGGTCCTGGGATCCTGCGGGACTGAGTGGACCATTTGCTTCCCTCTCGTAGCCTCTCGCTGCACAAATCCTGCTGTTGGGGAGATCCCTGCTCGATTCCAGCAGCGGGTTCGATATGTGCAGAAACACTCTGTTATCTCCTGCAAGGCACGAGGGTTGGCAAATGTTACTTTTGAAAAGAACCAGAGGGTTCTCACGCAGCGAGTTGTGAGGGTCTGGAACTCACTGCCTGAGAGGGCGGTGGAAGCAGATTCAACAATAACTTTCAAAAGGGAATCGGAGAAATACTTGAAGGGAAAAAATTTACGGGGCTATGGGGAAAGAGCAGGGGAGTGGGACTAATTGGAGAGCTCTTACAAAGAGCAGGCACAGGCACGACGGGCCGAACGGCCTCCTCCTGTGCTGTACGATTCTATCTTGCATTCATATATCCCATTTCTCAGCCCGATGAATTACTCTCGGAGTGCACTCACTGCCATGGCAACACAGGCAGCTTGTGTGAAATCAGCGTTTGCTTCACCCATGTCTCAACCCCAACCCAAGTGTTTATTCCATGACCAGATTTTCTGCTCAAGTCTCTGGAGTGGGGCTTAAGATCCGCGACCTTCGGACTTGGGGGCGGTACCACCGAGCCAAAGCTGACTGTGACTGTCGGCTGTAATGTTTGATCTATCACACACTCAGAAACATCCAATGACCACCGCAGCACGGAGCAACTTAGTGCAGTCAGACTGTGAACCATTTTGGTGGAGTGACAGATCGCAGTCTCAGCTTCCCGACCCCCCACCCCGCCAACAGCCCCCGCAGCCTCTCAGCCTCGGCGTCTGGGAATTCTCGGTGCGAGCTGAGGGAGTGCTGGGGCCTGGATCTGATCAGGGTGCCTGTCTCATTTACAGACAGGAACCCGACTCGTCAGCGGACTGACAGGGGCACTGTCGGCCCCCCTAGGCCGGAGTCCCTTAGTGCAGCTGAGTGGTACAGGAAGGCCCCCTGTCCCATCCCTCACATTCTCTGAGTTAGCTGATCTCAGGTAGGATGAGGGTGAGGGGGTGGGGGGCTACTATTAGCCTCAGTACTCCCAGGTTAGCAAGGGGGAAATCAGCCCAGCTTCCCATTGTTGATCACTAGCCTGTGACTCCCGCACCCCCCCCCCTGGAAAATTCCCCTGTGTGGGACAGTTTGTGAAGAAGGGATCGGGCTCGGTTGCGATGCCTCATGCAATCGAATAGCTTGCCAACACTTAGTGCCTGGGCTCAAGAGGTTCGAAGGGGTCTGTATCTACATTGTAGAGATGGGGGGTTGAGTTTTGAGTGGGGGAGACACATCACCTTCATATTATTGATGACTATAAGACAATGCAGCAAGGTCGTGAGTCCAGCACTCCCAGCAAGCTGGGAAAAGGGGTGAAAATAGGAATGAGAGGCAAATGGGAAATTACAGAATGAGGTGGGCAAGATGTGAGAGTGGGCAGAACATTGAGAGACGGAAATTAATACAGACAACTGGAAACTACTGGACACAGGAAGGACAAATGGCCATTACATCGACTCCATTAATGGGGTGAAACAGCAACTCAACACTCAACACATCCAATCAATGAAGAGCAACTCAACACATCCAATCAATGGAGAGCAACTCAACACTCAACACATCCAATCAATGAAGAGCAACTCAACACATCCAATCAATGGAGAGCAACTCAGCACTCAACACATCCAATCAATGAAGAGCAACTCAACACATCCAATCAATGGAGAGCAACTCAACACATCCAATCAATGAAGAGCATCTCATCACTCAACACATCCAATCAATGAAGAGCAACTCAACACATCCAATCAATGAAGAGCAACTCAACACATCCAATCAATGAAGAGCATCTCATCACTCAACACATCCAATCAATGAAGAGCAACTCAACACATCCAATCAATGGAGAGCAACTCAACACATCCAATCCACGGAGAGCAACTCAACACTCAACACATCCAATCAATGAAGAGCAACTCAACACATCCAATCAATGGAGAGCAAATCAACACTCAACACATCCAATCAATGGAGAGCAACTCAACACATCCAATCAATGGAGAGCAAATCAACACTCAACACATCCAATCAATGGAGAGCAACTCAACACATCCAATCAATGGAGAGCAACTCAACACATCCAATCCACGGAGAGCAACTCAACACTCAACACATCCAATCAATGAAGAGCAACTCAACACATCCAATCAATGGAGAGCAACTCAACACTCAACACATCCAATCAATGGAGAGCAGCAATCAAGCCAATAGGATGTTGAAGAATAGTCAAAACAGTAAGACACAAGTCAGAGTGAGTCCTGATCACACTGTACGGGGCTCTGGGGGGAATGGACCCTGAGCACTGGGTCTGGTCCTGATCAAACTGTACGGGGCTCTGGGGGGAATGGACCCTGAGCACTGGGTCTGGTCCTGATCAAACTGTACGGGGCTCTGGGGGGAACGGACCCTGAGCACTGGGTCTGGTCCTGATCACACTGTACGGGGCTCTGGGGGGAATGGACCCTGAGCACTGGGTCTGGTCCTGATCAAACTGTACGGGGCTCTGGGGGGAATGGACCCTGAGCACTGGGTCTGGTCCTGATCAAACTGTACGGGGCTCTGGGGGGAATGGACCCTGAGCACTGGGTCTGGTCCTGATCAAACTGTACGGGGACTCTGGGGGGAACGGACCCTGAGCACTGGGTCTGGTCCTGATCAAACTGTACGGGGGCTCTGGGGGGAATGGACCCTGAGCACTGGGTCTGGTCCTGGTTTCGAGACACAAGGGAGATATTCAACCACTGGAGGCGGTGCAGAGAAGAGCCAGGAGTCTGATCACCGGTATCAGGGGTCTGGTGATGAGGAAAGACTGGAGAGGTGATTTTCTCGAGGGATATGAGACAGTTAATGGAAAGGAAAAGGTAAATCAGGAATATTACATTAAATTAAGGAGTGGGAGCAGGAGAAGGGGACACAGGTTCAAATGAATGAAGGGTAATTGCTGAACTGATATCAGGAAAAACTCCCCCACACAGAGTGTGATCAACATCTGGAACTGACTCCCAGATACAGGAGTGGAAGGAAAAGCCCCAGAATCATTGAAGAAAGAATTGGATTTTTCAATGCGGGGGTGTTAGGATCTGTCTGGATGGATGAATTAAGATGGGCCGAACGGCCTTGCTTGTCTGGTATGATCCTGTGGTCTTGCGGTGAGGGGCTGCTCACACTGCAAATGCTGGCACTGTAATTAGGTATTGCCGGCCAGTCGGGTGTCTCCTGCAGCCTTACCCCAAGCTGACTGAGTGAGTGGCAGTCACAGAGCATTGCTGACACACAGGGCACTGGGCAAAAGGGGACCAGGCAACAGAGAGCAGGAACACAGCTGAGCAGCGAGAGGGCAATGCCTCACAGCCACAGCTCCAATCAACCCCTCCGGGGGCCGCAGGCCGACAGGAAATTCCCAGAGTGTGTCAGTGCCAGATTCAGGGGCTCGACAGACTGGGTCATCACACACATCTGTCTCCCCGTAGTGTTGGGGAGTTTAGGAATGTGGGGATTTGGAGGGAGGGAATAGCTGTGCTCGCTGACCTCCATTGACGATGCCTCCATTTTAAAGTTCACACCCTTGTGTTCAAATCCCCCCATGGCCTCGTCCCCTCCCTATCTCTGAAACCTCCTCCATCCCTGTGACCCTCCGAGATCTCTGTAACCTCCTCCATCCCTGTGACCCTCCGAGATCTCTGTAACCTCCTCCAGCCCTACAACCCTCCGAGATCTCTGTAACCTCCTCCAGCCCCACAACCCTCTGAGATCTCTGTAACCTCCTCCAGCCCTACAACCCTCCGAGATCTCTGTAACCTCCTCCAGCCCCACAACCCTCCGAGATCTCTGTAACCTCCTCCAGCCCCACAACCCTCCGAGATCTCTGTAACCTCCTCCAGCCCTACAACCCTCTGAGATCTCTGTAACCTCCTCCATCCCTGTGACCCTCCCGAGATCTCTGTAACCTCCTCCAGCCCTACAACCCTCCGAGATCTCTGCACTCCCCCAATTCTGGCCTCTTGTCCATCCCCGATTTTAATCACTCCACCATTGGCGGCCGTGCCTTCAGCTGCCGAGGCCCTGAGCTCTGGAATTCCCTCCCTAAACCTCTCCCTCTCTCTACCTCTCTCTCCTCCTTTAAGACGCTCCTTAAAACCTCCCTCTTTGACCAGGCTTTTGGTCACCTGTCCTAATATCTCCTTATGTGGCTCGGTGTTAAGTTTTGTTTGATAATCGCCCCTGGGAAGGGCCTTGGGACATTTTACTCCATTAAAGGCACGGTATAAACGGGAGCTTTTGATGTCCTTCATCCAGCTCCCCGTCTCATTCTAGACCCTGATTCAGGACCCTGAAGTCCAGGCAAAATCCCAGAAACAACCAAGAGCTCTCTGTTCGCAAAACTAAAACTCTGAAGGTCAGCTTTCACGTTTATTGATTCCCCAATTTTTGTCCCCTTCTCCCCGAAAGGTGCTGGATTGTGCTGGTAATGGTGGGATGGGAGGAGGGGGGTTTGTTGAGTCAGGTATACGGGTTCGATGGGACACAGCCAAGAGGCCACGGTCCCTGTGTGAGCCGAGACAGTGAGAATCAGTGGGCTATTTGACCATGGGGAGTATCACATCCAAGCCCAATCGTCTCTTCACCTGATTGCCACGTGCGCACTCACTCGTGCGCACACGTACACACACTCGTGCGCACACGTACACACACTCGTGCGCACATGTACACACACTCGTGCGCACACGCACACTCGTGCACACACACACACTCGTGCACACACAAACACACACTTGTGCACACACATAGACACAGTCATGCACACACGTACACACACTTGTGCACACAGGCATACATAGTTGTGCGCACGCATACATACACACTCGTGGACATGTGTACACATGTACATGCACGAGTGCACGTGTATACATACAATCATATGCACACACATGTCCACACACACACTTTCCAACAAATCACAACTCTTTTAGAGAAAATGATATTTGAGATTATGTATCTTGACGGATTAGTGACGGTCTGGTCCCCATGTATAGCAGTGAGAGCTGGGTGACCTCACCCAGACACCACCCTTACCCTGACCCTCCCGTCTGTCTACAGTCCTGTTTAACCTTCCCTGACCCTCCCGTCTGTCCACAGTCCTGTTTAACCTTCCCTGACCCTCCCGTCTGTCCACAGTCCTGTTTAACCTTACCCTACCCTCCCGTCTGTCCACATTCCTGTTTAACCTTCCCTGACCCTCCCGTCTGTCTACAGTCCTGTTTAACCTTCCCCTACCCTCCCGTCTGTCTACAGTCCTGTTTAACCTTCCCCTACCCTCCCGTCTGTCTACAGTCCTGTTTAACCTTCCCCGACCCTCCCGTCTGTCTACAGTCCTGTTTAACCTTCCCCTACCCTCCCGTCTGTCCACAGCCTGTTTAAACTTCCCTGACCCTCCCGTCTGTCTACAGTCCTGTTTAACCCGCCCTGACCCTCCCGTCTGTCCACAGTCCTGTTTAACCTTCCCTGACCCTCCCGTCTGTCCACAGTCCTGTTTAACCTTCCCTGACCCTCCCGTCTGTCCACAGTCCTGTTTAACCTTCCCTGACCCTCCCGTCTGTACACAGTCCTGTTTAACCTTCCCTGACCCTCCCATCTGTCCACAGTCCTGTTTAACCTTCCCTGACCCTCCAGTCTGTCCACAGTCCTGTTTAAACTTCCCTGACCCTCCCGTCTGTCCACAGTCCTGTTTAACCTTCCCTGACCCTCCCGTCTGTCCACAGTCCTGTTTAACCTTCCCCTACCCTCCCGACTGTCTACAGTCCTGTTTAACCTTCCCTGACCCTCCCGTCTGTCTACAGTCCTGTTTAACCTTCCCTGACCCTCCCGTCTGTCTACAGTCCTGTTTAACCCGCCCTGACCCTCCCGTCTGTCTACAGTCCTGTTTAACCTTCCCTGACCCTCCCGTCTGTCCACAGTCCTGTTTAACCTTCCCCTACCCTCCCGTCTGTCTACAGTCCTGTTTAACCTTCCCCTACCCTCCCGTCTGTCTACAGTCCTGTTTAACATTCCCCTACCCTCCCGTCTGTCCACAGCCTGTTTAAACTTCCCTGACCCTCCCGTCTGTCTACAGTCCTGTTTAACCCGCCCTGACCCTCCCGTCTGTCCACAGTCCTGTTTAACCTTCCCTGACCCTCTCGTCTGTCCACAGTCCTGTTTAACCTTCCCTGACCCTCCCGTCTGTCCACAGTCCTGTTTAACCTTCCCTGACCCTCCCGTCTGTCCACAGTCCTGTTAAACCTTCCCTGACCCTCCCGTCTGTCCACAGTCCTGTTTAACCTTCCCCTACCCTCCCGTCTGTCTACAGTCCTGTTTAACCTTCCCTGACCCTCCCGTCTGTCTACAGTCCTGTTTAACCTTCCCTGACCCTCCCGTCTGTCTACAGTCCTGTTTAACCTTCCCCTACCCTCCCGTCTGTCCACAGTCCTGTTTAACCTTCCCTGACCCTCCCGTCTGTCCACAGTCCTGTTTAACCTTCCCCTACCCTCCCGTCTGTCCACAGTCCTGTTTAACCTTCCCTGACCCTCCCGTCTGTCTACAGTCCTGTTTAACCTTCCCCTACCCTCCCGTCTGTCCACATTCCTGTTTAACCCTCCCTGACCCTCCCGTCTGTCCACAGTCCTGTTTAACCTTCCCTGACCCTCCCGTCTGTCCACAGTCCTGTTTAACCTTCCCTGACCCTCCCGTCTGTCCACAGTCCTGTTTAACCTTCCCCTACCCTCCCGTCTGTCCACAGTCCTGTTTAACCTTCCCTGACCCTCCCGTCTGTCCACAGTCCTGTTTAACCTTACCCTACCCTCCCGTCTGTCCACAGTCCTGTTTAACCTTCCCTGACCCTCCCGTCTGTCTACAGTCCTGTTTAAACTTCCCTGACCCTCCCGTCTGTCCACAGTCCTGTTTAACCTTCCCCTGACCCTCCCGTCTGTCCACAGTCCTGTTTAACCTTCCCCTGACGCTCCCGTCTGTCCACAGTCCTGTTTAACCTTCCCTGACCCTCCCGTCTGTCTACAGTCCTGTTTAACCTTCCCCTACCCTCCCGTCTGTCCACAGTCCTGTTTAACCTTCCCTGACCCTCCCGTCTGTCCACATTGCTGTTTAACCTTACCCTACCCTCCCGTCTGTCCACAGTCCTGTTTAACCTTCCCTGACCCTCCCGTCTGTCCACAGTCCTGTTTAACCTTCCCTGACCCTCCCGTCTGTCCACAGTCCTGTTTAACCTTCCCTGACCCTCCCGTCTGTCCACAATCCTGTTTAACCTTCCCTGACCCCCCCGTCTGTCCACAGTCCTGTTTAACCTTCCCTGACCCTCCCGTCTGTCCACAGTCCTGTTTAACCTTCCCTGACCCTCCCGTCTGTCCACAGTCCTGTTTAACCTTCCCCTACCCTCCCGTCTGTCCACATTCCTGTTTAACCTTCCCTGACCCTCCCGTCTGTCCACATTCCTGTTTAACCTTCCCTGACCCTCCCCTCTGTCCACAGTCCTGTTTAACCCGCCCTGACCCTCCCGTCTGTCTACAGTCCTGTTTAACCTTCCCTGACCCTCCCGTCTGTCCACATTCCTGTTTAACCTTCCCTGACCCTCCCGTCTGTCCACAGTCCTGTTTAACCCGCCCTGACCCTCCCGTCTGTCTACAGTCCTGTTTAACCTTCCCTGACCCTCCCGTCTGTCTACAGTCCTGTTTAACCTTCCCTGACCCTCCCGTCTGTCCACATTCCTGTTTAACCTTCCCCTACCCTCCCGTCTGTCCACAGTCCTGTTTAACCTTCCCTGACCCTCCCGTCTGTCCACAGTCCTGTTTAACCCGCCCTGACCCTCCCGTCTGTCTACAGTACTGTTTAACCTTCCCTGACCCTCCCGTCTGTCCACAGTCCTGTTTAACCTTCCCTGACCCCCCCGTCTGTCTACAGTCCTGTTTAACCTTCCCTGACCCTCCCGTCTGTCTACAGTCCTGTTTAACCTTCCCCTACCCTCCCGTCTGTCCACAGTCTTGTTTAACCTTCCCTGACCCTCCCGTCTGTCCACAGTCCTGTTTAACCTTCCCCTACCCTCCCGTCTGTCCACAGTCCTGTTTAACCTTCCCCTACCCTCCCGACTGTCCACAGTCCTGTTTAACCTTCCCTGACCCTCCGGTCTGTCTACAGTCCTGTTTAACCTTCCCTGACCCTCCCGTCTGTCTACAGTCCTGTTTAACCCGCCCTGACCCTCCCGTCTGTCCACAGTCCTGTTTAACCTTCCCCTACCCTCCCGTCTGTCTACAGTCCTGTTTAACCTTCCCTGACCCTCCCGTCTGTCTACAGTCCTGTTTAACCTTCCCCTACCCTCCCGTCTGTCTACAGTCCTGTTTAACCTTCCCCTACCCTCCCGTCTGTCTACAGTCCTGTTTAACATTCCCCTACCCTCCCGTCTGTCCACAGCCTGTTTAAACTTCCCTGACCCTCCTGTCTGTCTACAGTCCTGTTTAACCCGCCCTGACCCTCCCGTCTGTCCACAGTCCTGTTTAACCTTCCCTGACCCTCCCGTCTGTCCACAGTCCTGTTTAACCTTCCCTGACCCTCCCGTCTGTCCACAGTCCTGTTTAACCTTCCCTGACCCTCCCGTCTGTCCACAGTCCTGTTTAACCTTCCCTGACCCTCCCGTCTGTCCACAGTCCTGTTTAACCTTCCCCTACCCTCCCGTCTGTCTACAGTCCTGTTTAACCTTCCCTGACCCTCCCGTCTGTCTACAGTCCTGTTTAACCTTCCCTGACCCTCCCGTCTGTCTACAGTCCTGTTTAACCTTCCCCTACCCTCCCGTCTGTCTACAGTCCTGTTTAACCTTCCCTGACCCTCCCGTCTGTCTACAGTCCTGTTTAACCCGCCCTGACCCTCCCGTCTGTCCACAGTCCTGTTTAACCTTCCCTGACCCTCCCGTCTGTCCACAGTCCTGTTTAACCTTCCCCTACCCTCCCGTCTGTCCACATTCCTGTTTAACCCTCCCTGACCCTCCCGTCTGTCCACAGTCCTGTTTAACCTTCCCTGACCCTCCCGTCTGTCCACAGTCCTGTTTAACCTTCCCTGACCCTCCCGTCTGTCCACAGTCCTGTTTAACCTTCCCTGACCCTCCCGTCTGTCCACAGTCCTGTTTAACCTTCCCCGACCCTCCCGTCTGTCCACAGTCCTGTTTAACCTTCCCCTACCCTCCCGTCTGTCCACAGTCCTGTTTAACCTTCCCTGACCCTCCCGTCTGTCCACAGTCCTGTTTAACCTTACCCTACCCTCCCGTCTGTCCACAGTCCTGTTTAACCTTCCCTGACCCTCCCGTCTGTCTACAGTCCTGTTTAACCTTCCCTGACCCTCCCGTCTGTCCACAGTCCTGTTTAACCTTCCCCTGACCCTCCCGTCTGTCCACAGTCCTGTTTAACCTTCCCCTGACCCTCCCGTCTGTCCACAGTCCTGTTTAACCTTCCCTGACCCTCCCGTCTGTCTACAGTCCTGTTTAACCTTCCCCTACCCTCCCGTCTGTCCACAGTCCTGTTTAACCTTCCCTGACCCTCCCGTCTGTCCACATTCCTGTTTAACCTTCCCCTACCCTCCCGTCTGTCCACAGTCCTGTTTAACCTTCCCTGACCCTCCCGTCTGTCCACAGCCCTGTTTAACCTTCCCTGACCCTCCCGTCTGTCCACAGTCCTGTTTAACCTTCCCTGACCCTCCCGTCTGTCCACAATCCCGTTTAACCTTCCCTGACCCCCCCGTCTGTCCACATTCCTGTTTAACCTTCCCCTACCCTCCCGTCTGTCTACAGTCCTGTTTAACCTTCCCTGACCCTCCCGTCTGTCCACAGTCCTGTTTAACCTTCCCCTACCCTCCCGTCTGTCCACATTCCTGTTTAACCTTCCCTGACCCTCCCGTCTGTCCACATTCCTGTTTAACCTTCCCTGACCCTCCCGTCTGTCTACAGTCCTGTTTAACCTTCCCTGACCCTCCCGTCTGTCCACAGTCCTGTTTAACCTTCCCTGACCCTCCCGTCTGTCCACAGTCCTGTTTAACCTTCCCTGACCCTCCCGTCTGTCCACATTCCTGTTTAACCTTCCCTGACCCTCCCGTCTGTCCACAGTCCTGTTTAACCTTTCCCTACCCTCCCGTCTGTCCACATTCCTGTTTAACCTTTCCCTACCCTCCCGTCTGTCCACATTCCTGTTTAACCTTCCCTGACCCTCCCGTCTGTGCACATTCCTGTTTAACCTTCCCCTACCCACCCGTCTGTCCACAGTCCTGTTTAACCTTCCCTGACCCTCCCGTCTGTCCACATTCCTGTTTAACCTTCCCTGACCCTCCCGTCTGTCCACAGTCCTGTTTAACCTTCCCTGACCCTCCCGTCTGTCCACAGTCCTGTTTAACCTTCCCTGACCCTCCCGTCTGTCCACATTCCTGTTTAACCTTTCCCTACCCTCCCGTCTGTCCACATTCCTGTTTAACCTTCCCTGACCCTCCCGTCTGTCCACATTCCTGTTTAACCTTCCCTGACCCTCCCGTCTGTCCACATTCCTGTTTAACCTTACCCTACCCTCCCGTCTGTCCACAGTCCTGTTTAACCTTCCCCTACCCTCCCGTCTGTCCACAGTCCTGTTTAACCTTCCCTGACCCTCCCGTCTGTCCACAGTCCTGTTTAACCTTCCCTGACCCTCCCGTCTGTCCACATTCCTGTTTAACCTTCCCTGACCCTCCCGTCTGTCCACATTCCTGTTTAACCTTCCCTGACCCTCCCGTCTGTCCACATTCCTGTTTAACCTTCCCCTACCCTCCCGTCTGTCCACATTGCTGTTTAACCTTCCCTGACCCTCCCGTCTGTCCACATTCCTGTTTAACCTTCCCTGACCCTCCCGTCTGTCCACATTCCTGTTTAACCTTCCCTGACCCTCCCGTCTGTCCACATTCCTGTTTAACCTTCCCTGACCCTCCCGTCTGTCCACAGTCCTGTTTAACCTTCCCTGACCCTCCCGTCTGTCCACAGTCCTGTTTAACCTTCCCTGACCCTCCCGTCTGTCCACATTCCTGTTTAACCTTCCCTGACCCTCCCGTCTGTCCACATTCCTGTTTAACCTTCCCCTACCCTCCCGTCTGTCCACAGTCCTGTTTAACCTTCCCTGACCCTCCCGTCTGTCCACATTCCTGTTTAACCTTCCCTGACCCTCCCGTCTGTCCACATTCCTGTTTAACCTTCCCTGACCCTCCCGTCGGTCCACATTCCTGTTTAACCTTCCCTGACCCCCCCGTCTGTCCACAGTCCTGTTTAACCTTCCCTGACCCTCCCGTCTGTCCACAGTCCTGTTTAACCTTCCCTGACCCCCCCGTCTGTCCACAGTCCTGTTTAACCTTCCCTGACCCACCCGTCTGTCCACATTCCTGTTTAACCTTCCCTGACCCTCCCGTCTGTCCACAGTCCTGTTTAACCTTCCCTGACCCCCCCGTCTGTCCACATTCCTGTTTAACCTTCCCCTACCCTCCCGTCTGTCTACAGTCCTGTTTAACTTTCCCTGACCCTCCCGTCTGTCTACAGTCCTGTTTAACCTTCCCTGACCCTCCCGTCTGTCCACATTCCTGTTTAACCTTCCCCTACCCTCCCGTCTGTCCACAGTCCTGTTTAACCTTCCCTGACCCTCCCGTCTGTCCACATTCCTGTTTAACCTTCCCTGACCCTCCCGTCTGTCCACATTCCTGTTTAACCTTCCCTGACCCTCCCGTCTGTCCACAGTCCTGTTTAACCTTCCCTGACCCTCCCGTCTGTCCACAGTCCTGTTTAACCTTCCCCTACCCTCCCGTCTGTCCACAGTCCTGTTTAACCTTCCCTGACCCTCCCGTCTGTCTACAGTCCTGTTTAACCTTCCCTGACCCTCCCGTCTGTCCACATTCCTGTTTAACCTTCCCTGACCCTCCCGTCTGTCCACAGCCCTGTTTAACCTTCCCTGACCCTCCCGTCTGTCCACAGTCCTGTTTAACCTTCCCTGACCCTCCCGTCTGTCTACAGTCCTGTTTAACCTTCCCTGACCCTCCCGTCTGTCCACAGTCCTGTTTAACCTTCCCTGACCCTCCCGTCTGTCTACAGTCCTGTTTAACCTTCCCTGACCCTCCCGTCTGTCCACAGTCCTGTTTAACCATCCCTGACCCTCCCGTCTGTCTACAGTCCTGTTTAACCTTCCCTGACCCTCCCGTCTGTCCACAGTCCTGTTTAACCTTCCCTGACCCTCCCGTCTGTCTACAGTCCTGTTTAACCTTCCCTGACCCTCCCGTCTGTCCACATTCCTGTTTAACCTTCCCTGACCCTCCCGTCTGTTCACATTCCTGTTTAACCTTCCCTGACCCTCCCGTCTGTCCACATTCCTGTTTAACCTTCCCTGACCCTCCCGTCTGTCCACAGTCCTGTTTAACCTTCCCTGACCCTCCCGTCTGTCCACAGTCCTGTTTAACCTTCCCCTACCCTCCCGTCTGTCCACAGTCCTGTTTAACCTTCCCTGACCCTCCCGTCTGTCTACAGTCCTGTTTAACCTTCCCTGACCCTCCCGTCTGTCCACATTCCTGTTTAACCTTCCCCTACCCTCCCGTCTGTCCACAGCCCTGTTTAACCTTCCCTGACCCTCCCGTCTGTCCACAGTCCTGTTTAACCCGCCCTGACCCTCCCGTCTGTCTACAGTCCTGTTTAACCTTCCCTGACCCTCCCGTCTGTCCACAGTCCTGTTTAACCTTCCCTGACCCTCCCGTCTGTCCACAGTCCTGTTTAACCTTCCCTGACCCTCCCGTCTGTCCACATTCCTGTTTAACCTTCCCTGACCCTCCCGTCTGTCCACAGTCCTGTTTAACCTTTCCCTACCCTCCCGTCTGTCCACATTCCTGTTTAACCTTTCCCTACCCTCCCGTCTGTCCACATTCCTGTTTAACCTTCCCTGACCCTCCCGTCTGTGCACATTCCTGTTTAACCTTCCCCTACCCACCCGTCTGTCCACAGTCCTGTTTAACCTTCCCTGACCCTCCCGTCTGTCCACATTCCTGTTTAACCTTCCCTGACCCTCCCGTCTGTCCACAGTCCTGTTTAACCTTCCCTGACCCTCCCGTCTGTCCACAGTCCTGTTTAACCTTCCCTGACCCTCCCGTCTGTCCACATTCCTGTTTAACCTTTCCCTACCCTCCCGTCTGTCCACATTCCTGTTTAACCTTCCCTGACCCTCCCGTCTGTCCACATTCCTGTTTAACCTTCCCTGACCCTCCCGTCTGTCCACATTCCTGTTTAACCTTACCCTACCCTCCCGTCTGTCCACAGTCCTGTTTAACCTTCCCCTACCCTCCCGTCTGTCCACAGTCCTGTTTAACCTTCCCTGACCCTCCCGTCTGTCCACAGTCCTGTTTAACCTTCCCTGACCCTCCCGTCTGTCCACATTCCTGTTTAACCTTCCCCTACCCTCCCGTCTGTCCACAGTCCTGTTTAACCTTCCCTGACCCTCCCGTCTGTCCACAGCCCTGTTTAACCTTCCCTGACCCTCCCGTCTGTCCACAGTCCTGTTTAACCTTCCCTGACCCTCCCGTCTGTCCACAATCCCGTTTAACCTTCCCTGACCCCCCCGTCTGTCCACATTCCTGTTTAACCTTCCCCTACCCTCCCGTCTGTCTACAGTCCTGTTTAACCTTCCCTGACCCTCCCGTCTGTCCACAGTCCTGTTTAACCTTCCCCTACCCTCCCGTCTGTCCACATTCCTGTTTAACCTTCCCTGACCCTCCCGTCTGTCCACATTCCTGTTTAACCTTCCCTGACCCTCCCCTCTGTCCACAGTCCTGTTTAACCCGCCCTGACCCTCCCGTCTGTCTACAGTCCTGTTTAACCTTCCCTGACCCTCCCGTCTGTCCACATTCCTGTTTAACCTTCCCTGACCCTCCCGTCTGTCCACAGTCCTGTTTAACCCGCCCTGACCCTCCCGTCTGTCTACAGTCCTGTTTAACCTTCCCTGACCCTCCCGTCTGTCCACAGTCCTGTTTAACCTTCCCTGACCCTCCCGTCTGTCCACAGTCCTGTTTAACCTTCCCTGACCCTCCCGTCTGTCCACATTCCTGTTTAACCTTCCCTGACCCTCCCGTCTGTCCACAGTCCTGTTTAACCTTTCCCTACCCTCCCGTCTGTCCACATTCCTGTTTAACCTTTCCCTACCCTCCCGTCTGTCCACATTCCTGTTTAACCTTCCCTGACCCTCCCGTCTGTGCACATTCCTGTTTAACCTTCCCCTACCCACCCGTCTGTCCACAGTCCTGTTTAACCTTCCCTGACCCTCCCGTCTGTCCACATTCCTGTTTAACCTTCCCTGACCCTCCCGTCTGTCCACAGTCCTGTTTAACCTTCCCTGACCCTCCCGTCTGTCCACAGTCCTGTTTAACCTTCCCTGACCCTCCCGTCTGTCCACATTCCTGTTTAACCTTTCCCTACCCTCCCGTCTGTCCACATTCCTGTTTAACCTTCCCTGACCCTCCCGTCTGTCCACATTCCTGTTTAACCTTCCCTGACCCTCCCGTCTGTCCACATTCCTGTTTAACCTTACCCTACCCTCCCGTCTGTCCACAGTCCTGTTTAACCTTCCCCTACCCTCCCGTCTGTCCACAGTCCTGTTTAACCTTCCCTGACCCTCCCGTCTGTCCACAGTCCTGTTTAACCTTCCCTGACCCTCCCGTCTGTCCACATTCCTGTTTAACCTTCCCTGACCCTCCCGTCTGTCCACATTCCTGTTTAACCTTCCCTGACCCTCCCGTCTGTCCACATTCCTGTTTAACCTTCCCCTACCCTCCCGTCTGTCCACATTGCTGTTTAACCTTCCCTGACCCTCCCGTCTGTCCACATTCCTGTTTAACCTTCCCTGACCCTCCCGTCTGTCCACATTCCTGTTTAACCTTCCCTGACCCTCCCGTCTGTCCACATTCCTGTTTAACCTTCCCTGACCCTCCCGTCTGTCCACAGTCCTGTTTAACCTTCCCCTACCCTCCCGTCTGTCCACAGTCCTGTTTAACCTTCCCTGACCCTCCCGTCTGTCCACATTCCTGTTTAACCTTCCCTGACCCTCCCGTCTGTCCACATTCCTGTTTAACCTTCCCCTACCCTCCCGTCTGTCCACAGTCCTGTTTAACCTTCCCTGACCCTCCCGTCTGTCCACATTCCTGTTTAACCTTCCCTGACCCTCCCGTCTGTCCACATTCCTGTTTAACCTTCCCTGACCCTCCCGTCGGTCCACATTCCTGTTTAACCTTCCCTGACCCCCCCGTCTGTCCACAGTCCTGTTTAACCTTCCCTGACCCTCCCATCTGTCCACAGTCCTGTTTAACCTTCCCTGACCCCCCCGTCTGTCCACAGTCCTGTTTAACCTTCCCTGACCCACCCGTCTGTCCACATTCCTGTTTAACCTTCCCTGACCCTCCCGTCTGTCCACAGTCCTGTTTAACCTTCCCTGACCCCCCCGTCTGTCCACATTCCTGTTTAACCTTCCCCTACCCTCCCGTCTGTCTACAGTCCTGTTTAACTTTCCCTGACCCTCCCGTCTGTCTACAGTCCTGTTTAACCTTCCCTGACCCTCCCGTCTGTCCACATTCCTGTTTAACCTTCCCCTACCCTCCCGTCTGTCCACAGTCCTGTTTAACCTTCCCTGACCCTCCCGTCTGTCCACATTCCTGTTTAACCTTCCCTGACCCTCCCGTCTGTCCACATTCCTGTTTAACCTTCCCTGACCCTCCCGTCTGTCCACAGTCCTGTTTAACCTTCCCTGACCCTCCCGTCTGTCCACAGTCCTGTTTAACCTTCCCCTACCCTCCCGTCTGTCCACAGTCCTGTTTAACCTTCCCTGACCCTCCCGTCTGTCTACAGTCCTGTTTAACCTTCCCTGACCCTCCCGTCTGTCCACATTCCTGTTTAACCTTCCCTGACCCTCCCGTCTGTCCACAGCCCTGTTTAACCTTCCCTGACCCTCCCGTCTGTCCACAGTCCTGTTTAACCTTCCCTGACCCTCCCGTCTGTCTACAGTCCTGTTTAACCTTCCCTGACCCTCCCGTCTGTCCACAGTCCTGTTTAACCTTCCCTGACCCTCCCGTCTGTCTACAGTCCTGTTTAACCTTCCCTGACCCTCCCGTCTGTCCACAGTCCTGTTTAACCTTCCCTGACCCTCCCGTCTGTCTACAGTCCTGTTTAACCTTCCCTGACCCTCCCGTCTGTCCACAGTCCTGTTTAACCTTCCCTGACCCTCCCGTCTGTCTACAGTCCTGTTTAACCTTCCCTGACCCTCCCGTCTGTCCACATTCCTGTTTAACCTTCCCTGACCCTCCCGTCTGTCCACATTCCTGTTTAACCTTCCCTGACCCTCCCGTCTGTCCACATTCCTGTTTAACCTTCCCTGACCCTCCCGTCTGTCCACAGTCCTGTTTAACCTTCCCTGACCCTCCCGTCTGTCCACAGTCCTGTTTAACCTTCCCCTACCCTCCCGTCTGTCCACAGTCCTGTTTAACCTTCCCTGACCCTCCCGTCTGTCTACAGTCCTGTTTAACCTTCCCTGACCCTCCCGTCTGTCCACATTCCTGTTTAACCTTCCCCTACCCTCCCGTCTGTCCACAGCCCTGTTTAACCTTCCCTGACCCTCCCGTCTGTCCACAGTCCTGTTTAACCCGCCCTGACCCTCCCGTCTGTCTACAGTCCTGTTTAACCTTCCCTGACCCTCCCGTCTGTCCACAGTCCTGTTTAACCTTCCCTGACCCTCCCGTCTGTCCACAGTCCTGTTTAACCTTCCCTGACCCTCCCGTCTGTCCACATTCCTGTTTAACCTTCCCTGACCCTCCCGTCTGTCCACAGTCCTGTTTAACCTTTCCCTACCCTCCCGTCTGTCCACATTCCTGTTTAACCTTTCCCTACCCTCCCGTCTGTCCACATTCCTGTTTAACCTTCCCTGACCCTCCCGTCTGTGCACATTCCTGTTTAACCTTCCCCTACCCACCCGTCTGTCCACAGTCCTGTTTAACCTTCCCTGACCCTCCCGTCTGTCCACATTCCTGTTTAACCTTCCCTGACCCTCCCGTCTGTCCACAGTCCTGTTTAACCTTCCCTGACCCTCCCGTCTGTCCACAGTCCTGTTTAACCTTCCCTGACCCTCCCGTCTGTCCACATTCCTGTTTAACCTTTCCCTACCCTCCCGTCTGTCCACATTCCTGTTTAACCTTCCCTGACCCTCCCGTCTGTCCACATTCCTGTTTAACCTTCCCTGACCCTCCCGTCTGTCCACATTCCTGTTTAACCTTACCCTACCCTCCCGTCTGTCCACAGTCCTGTTTAACCTTCCCCTACCCTCCCGTCTGTCCACAGTCCTGTTTAACCTTCCCTGACCCTCCCGTCTGTCCACAGTCCTGTTTAACCTTCCCTGACCCTCCCGTCTGTCCACATTCCTGTTTAACCTTCCCTGACCCTCCCGTCTGTCCACATTCCTGTTTAACCTTCCCTGACCCTCCCGTCTGTCCACATTCCTGTTTAACCTTCCCCTACCCTCCCGTCTGTCCACATTGCTGTTTAACCTTCCCTGACCCTCCCGTCTGTCCACATTCCTGTTTAACCTTCCCTGACCCTCCCGTCTGTCCACATTCCTGTTTAACCTTCCCTGACCCTCCCGTCTGTCCACATTCCTGTTTAACCTTCCCTGACCCTCCCGTCTGTCCACAGTCCTGTTTAACCTTCCCCTACCCTCCCGTCTGTCCACAGTCCTGTTTAACCTTCCCTGACCCTCCCGTCTGTCCACATTCCTGTTTAACCTTCCCTGACCCTCCCGTCTGTCCACATTCCTGTTTAACCTTCCCCTACCCTCCCGTCTGTCCACAGTCCTGTTTAACCTTCCCTGACCCTCCCGTCTGTCCACATTCCTGTTTAACCTTCCCTGACCCTCCCGTCTGTCCACATTCCTGTTTAACCTTCCCTGACCCTCCCGTCGGTCCACATTCCTGTTTAACCTTCCCTGACCCCCCCGTCTGTCCACAGTCCTGTTTAACCTTCCCTGACCCTCCCGTCTGTCCACAGTCCTGTTTAACCTTCCCTGACCCCCCCGTCTGTCCACAGTCCTGTTTAACCTTCCCTGACCCACCCGTCTGTCCACATTCCTGTTTAACCTTCCCTGACCCTCCCGTCTGTCCACAGTCCTGTTTAACCTTCCCTGACCCCCCCGTCTGTCCACATTCCTGTTTAACCTTCCCCTACCCTCCCGTCTGTCTACAGTCCTGTTTAACTTTCCCTGACCCTCCCGTCTGTCTACAGTCCTGTTTAACCTTCCCTGACCCTCCCGTCTGTCCACATTCCTGTTTAACCTTCCCCTACCCTCCCGTCTGTCCACAGTCCTGTTTAACCTTCCCTGACCCTCCCGTCTGTCCACATTCCTGTTTAACCTTCCCTGACCCTCCCGTCTGTCCACATTCCTGTTTAACCTTCCCTGACCCTCCCGTCTGTCCACAGTCCTGTTTAACCTTCCCTGACCCTCCCGTCTGTCCACAGTCCTGTTTAACCTTCCCCTACCCTCCCGTCTGTCCACAGTCCTGTTTAACCTTCCCTGACCCTCCCGTCTGTCTACAGTCCTGTTTAACCTTCCCTGACCCTCCCGTCTGTCCACATTCCTGTTTAACCTTCCCTGACCCTCCCGTCTGTCCACAGCCCTGTTTAACCTTCCCTGACCCTCCCGTCTGTCCACAGTCCTGTTTAACCTTCCCTGACCCTCCCGTCTGTCTACAGTCCTGTTTAACCTTCCCTGACCCTCCCGTCTGTCCACAGTCCTGTTTAACCTTCCCTGACCCTCCCGTCTGTCTACAGTCCTGTTTAACCTTCCCTGACCCTCCCGTCTGTCCACATTCCTGTTTAACCTTTCCCTACCCTCCCGTCTGTCCACATTCCTGTTTAACCTTCCCTGACCCTCCCGTCTGTGCACATTCCTGTTTAACCTTCCCCTACCCACCCGTCTGTCCACAGTCCTGTTTAACCTTCCCTGACCCTCCCGTCTGTCCACATTCCTGTTTAACCTTCCCTGACCCTCCCGTCTGTCCACAGTCCTGTTTAACCTTCCCTGACCCTCCCGTCTGTCCACAGTCCTGTTTAACCTTCCCTGACCCTCCCGTCTGTCCACATTCCTGTTTAACCTTTCCCTACCCTCCCGTCTGTCCACATTCCTGTTTAACCTTCCCTGACCCTCCCGTCTGTCCACATTCCTGTTTAACCTTCCCTGACCCTCCCGTCTGTCCACATTCCTGTTTAACCTTACCCTACCCTCCCGTCTGTCCACAGTCCTGTTTAACCTTCCCCTACCCTCCCGTCTGTCCACAGTCCTGTTTAACCTTCCCTGACCCTCCCGTCTGTCCACAGTCCTGTTTAACCTTCCCTGACCCTCCCGTCTGTCCACATTCCTGTTTAACCTTCCCTGACCCTCCCGTCTGTCCACATTCCTGTTTAACCTTCCCTGACCCTCCCGTCTGTCCACATTCCTGTTTAACCTTCCCCTACCCTCCCGTCTGTCCACATTGCTGTTTAACCTTCCCTGACCCTCCCGTCTGTCCACATTCCTGTTTAACCTTCCCTGACCCTCCCGTCTGTCCACATTCCTGTTTAACCTTCCCTGACCCTCCCGTCTGTCCACATTCCTGTTTAACCTTCCCTGACCCTCCCGTCTGTCCACAGTCCTGTTTAACCTTCCCCTACCCTCCCGTCTGTCCACAGTCCTGTTTAACCTTCCCTGACCCTCCCGTCTGTCCACATTCCTGTTTAACCTTCCCTGACCCTCCCGTCTGTCCACATTCCTGTTTAACCTTCCCCTACCCTCCCGTCTGTCCACAGTCCTGCTTAACCTTCCCTGACCCTCCCGTCTGTCCACATTCCTGTTTAACCTTCCCTGACCCTCCCGTCTGTCCACATTCCTGTTTAACCTTCCCTGACCCTCCCGTCGGTCCACATTCCTGTTTAACCTTCCCTGACCCCCCCGTCTGTCCACAGTCCTGTTTAACCTTCCCTGACCCTCCCGTCTGTCCACAGTCCTGTTTAACCTTCCCTGACCCCCCCGTCTGTCCACAGTCCTGTTTAACCTTCCCTGACCCACCCGTCTGTCCACATTCCTGTTTAACCTTCCCTGACCCTCCCGTCTGTCCACAGTCCTGTTTAACCTTCCCTGACCCCCCCGTCTGTCCACATTCCTGTTTAACCTTCCCCTACCCTCCCGTCTGTCTACAGTCCTGTTTAACTTTCCCTGACCCTCCCGTCTGTCTACAGTCCTGTTTAACCTTCCCTGACCCTCCCGTCTGTCCACATTCCTGTTTAACCTTCCCCTACCCTCCCGTCTGTCCACAGTCCTGTTTAACCTTCCCTGACCCTCCCGTCTGTCCACATTCCTGTTTAACCTTCCCTGACCCTCCCGTCTGTCCACATTCCTGTTTAACCTTCCCTGACCCTCCCGTCTGTCCACAGTCCTGTTTAACCTTCCCTGACCCTCCCGTCTGTCCACAGTCCTGTTTAACCTTCCCCTACCCTCCCGTCTGTCCACAGTCCTGTTTAACCTTCCCTGACCCTCCCGTCTGTCTACAGTCCTGTTTAACCTTCCCTGACCCTCCCGTCTGTCCACATTCCTGTTTAACCTTCCCTGACCCTCCCGTCTGTCCACAGCCCTGTTTAACCTTCCCTGACCCTCCCGTCTGTCCACAGTCCTGTTTAACCTTCCCTGACCCTCCCGTCTGTCTACAGTCCTGTTTAACCTTCCCTGACCCTCCCGTCTGTCCACAGTCCTGTTTAACCTTCCCTGACCCTCCCGTCTGTCTACAGTCCTGTTTAACCTTCCCTGACCCTCCCGTCTGTCCACAGTCCTGTTTAACCTTCCCTGACCCTCCCGTCTGTCTACAGTCCTGTTTAACCTTCCCTGACCCTCCCGTCTGTCCACAGTCCTGTTTAACCTTCCCTGACCCTCCCGTCTGTCTACAGTCCTGTTTAACCTTCCCTGACCCTCCCGTCTGTCCACATTCCTGTTTAACCTTCCCTGACCCTCCCGTCTGTCCACATTCCTGTTTAACCTTCCCTGACCCTCCCGTCTGTCCACATTCCTGTTTAACCTTCCCTGACCCTCCCGTCTGTCCACAGTCCTGTTTAACCTTCCCTGACCCTCCCGTCTGTCCACAGTCCTGTTTAACCTTCCCCTACCCTCCCGTCTGTCCACAGTCCTGTTTAACCTTCCCTGACCCTCCCGTCTGTCTACAGTCCTGTTTAACCTTCCCTGACCCTCCCGTCTGTCCACATTCCTGTTTAACCTTCCCCTACCCTCCCGTCTGTCCACAGCCCTGTTTAACCTTCCCTGACCCTCCCGTCTGTCCACAGTCCTGTTTAACCCGCCCTGACCCTCCCGTCTGTCTACAGTCCTGTTTAACCTTCCCTGACCCTCCCGTCTGTCCACAGTCCTGTTTAACCTTCCCTGACCCTCCCGTCTGTCCACAGTCCTGTTTAACCTTCCCTGACCCTCCCGTCTGTCCACATTCCTGTTTAACCTTCCCTGACCCTCCCGTCTGTCCACAGTCCTGTTTAACCTTTCCCTACCCTCCCGTCTGTCCACATTCCTGTTTAACCTTTCCCTACCCTCCCGTCTGTCCACATTCCTGTTTAACCTTCCCTGACCCTCCCGTCTGTGCACATTCCTGTTTAACCTTCCCCTACCCACCCGTCTGTCCACAGTCCTGTTTAACCTTCCCTGACCCTCCCGTCTGTCCACATTCCTGTTTAACCTTCCCTGACCCTCCCGTCTGTCCACAGTCCTGTTTAACCTTCCCTGACCCTCCCGTCTGTCCACAGTCCTGTTTAACCTTCCCTGACCCTCCCGTCTGTCCACATTCCTGTTTAACCTTTCCCTACCCTCCCGTCTGTCCACATTCCTGTTTAACCTTCCCTGACCCTCCCGTCTGTCCACATTCCTGTTTAACCTTCCCTGACCCTCCCGTCTGTCCACATTCCTGTTTAACCTTACCCTACCCTCCCGTCTGTCCACAGTCCTGTTTAACCTTCCCCTACCCTCCCGTCTGTCCACAGTCCTGTTTAACCTTCCCTGACCCTCCCGTCTGTCCACAGTCCTGTTTAACCTTCCCTGACCCTCCCGTCTGTCCACATTCCTGTTTAACCTTCCCTGACCCTCCCGTCTGTCCACATTCCTGTTTAACCTTCCCTGACCCTCCCGTCTGTCCACATTCCTGTTTAACCTTCCCCTACCCTCCCGTCTGTCCACATTGCTGTTTAACCTTCCCTGACCCTCCCGTCTGTCCACAGTCCTGTTTAACCTTCCCTGACCCTCCCGTCTGTCCACATTCCTGTTTAACCTTCCCTGACCCTCCCGTCTGTCCACATTCCTGTTTAACCTTCCCTGACCCTCCCGTCTGTCCACAGTCCTGTTTAACCTTCCCTGACCCTCCCGTCTGTCCACAGTCCTGTTTAACCTTCCCCTACCCTCCCGTCTGTCCACAGTCCTGTTTAACCTTCCCTGACCCTCCCGTCTGTCTACAGTCCTGTTTAACCTTCCCTGACCCTCCCGTCTGTCCACATTCCTGTTTAACCTTCCCTGACCCTCCCGTCTGTCCACAGCCCTGTTTAACCTTCCCTGACCCTCCCGTCTGTCCACAGTCCTGTTTAACCTTCCCTGACCCTCCCGTCTGTCTACAGTCCTGTTTAACCTTCCCTGACCCTCCCGTCTGTCCACAGTCCTGTTTAACCTTCCCTGACCCTCCCGTCTGTCTACAGTCCTGTTTAACCTTCCCTGACCCTCCCGTCTGTCCACAGTCCTGTTTAACCTTCCCTGACCCTCCCGTCTGTCTACAGTCCTGTTTAACCTTCCCTGACCCTCCCGTCTGTCCACAGTCCTGTTTAACCTTCCCTGACCCTCCCGTCTGTCTACAGTCCTGTTTAACCTTCCCTGACCCTCCCGTCTGTCCACATTCCTGTTTAACCTTCCCTGACCCTCCCGTCTGTCCACATTCCTGTTTAACCTTCCCTGACCCTCCCGTCTGTCCACATTCCTGTTTAACCTTCCCTGACCCTCCCGTCTGTCCACAGTCCTGTTTAACCTTCCCTGACCCTCCCGTCTGTCCACAGTCCTGTTTAACCTTCCCCTACCCTCCCGTCTGTCCACAGTCCTGTTTAACCTTCCCTGACCCTCCCGTCTGTCTACAGTCCTGTTTAACCTTCCCTGACCCTCCCGTCTGTCCACATTCCTGTTTAACCTTCCCCTACCCTCCCGTCTGTCCACAGCCCTGTTTAACCTTCCCTGACCCTCCCGTCTGTCTACAGTCCTGTTTAACCTTCCCCTACCCTCCCGTCTGTCCACAGTCCTGTTTAACCTTCCCTGACCCTCCCGTCTGTCTACAGTCCTGTTTAACCTTCCCTGACCCTCCCGTCTGTCTACAGTCCTGTTTAACCTTCCCTGACCCTCCTGTCTGTCTACAGTCCTGTTTAACCTTCCCCTACCCTCCCGTCTGTCTACAGTCCTGTTTAACCTTCCCCTACCCTCCCGTCTGTCTACAGTCCTGTTTAACCTTCCCTGACCCTCCCGTCTGTCTACAGTCCTGTTTAACCTTCCCCTACCCTCCCGTCTGTCTACAGTCCTGTTTAACCTTCCCCTACCCTCCCGTCTGTCTGCAGTCCTGTTTAACCTTCCCTGACCCTCCCGTCTGTCTACAGTCCTGTTTAACCTTCCCCTACCCTCCCGTCTGTCTACAGTCCTGTTTAACCTTCCCTGACCCTCCCGTCTGTCTACAGTCCTGTTTAACCTTCCCTTACCCTCCCGTCTGTCTACAGTCCTGTTTAACCTTACCCTACCCTCCCGTCTGTCCACAGTCCTGTTTAACCTTACCCTACCCTCCCGTCTGTCCACAGTCCTGTTTAACCTTACCCTACCCTCCCGTCTGTCCACAGTCCTGTTTAACCTTACCCTACCCTCCCGTCTGTCCACAGTCCTGTTTAACCTTACCCTACCCTCCCGTCTGTCCACAGTCCTGTTTAACCTTACCCTACCCTCCCGTCTGTCCACAGTCCTGTTTAACCTTCCCTGACCCTCCCGTCTGTCTACAGTCCTGTTTAACCTTACCCTACCCTCCCGTCTGTCCACAGTCCTGTTTAACCCGCCCTGACCCTCCCGTCTGTCCACAGTCCTGTTTAACCCGCCCTGACCCTCCCGTCTGTCCACAGCCTGTTGGTTCCCTGGACTCTGACGTTCCCACAGAGCAGTGTATTGTGTGGAGAATGAGAGAGTGGGTGTGAGGTCAGGCTGATTTGTGACTGCGATGGAATTGTAATTGCAGTTTGTGTGAGAGTATTTTGCTGACTGGGGGGTTCAGTGAGGGTTCTCAGTGCTCCTGGACAAAACACAGCAAGAAGGAGAATTTATAAAGCTGATCCAGAGAGAGGAGGAAAGATCGAGCTTTAATTCCAGGTCTGTTCTGAGTTAGTTTGACCTCAGGTGCAGCATTACAAATCAGCCTCCACACCCCCTCCCTTCACTCCTGCAATAGGAAGTGGGAGAAACATCAGCCAGGGATCCTGCTCCCTGGGCCCCTGCCTCACACATGTGTGTCCATGTGTATGTCTCCGTGTCTCTGTGTCTGTCTGTGTGTGTCTCTGTGTGTCTGTTCCTGTGTGTGTGTGTGTCTGAGTGTCTCTGTCTGTCGCGGTGTTTGTGCCTGTCTGTGTGTATCTGTGTATGTGTCTGTCTCTGTCTGTGTCTGTGTGTCTGTCTGTGTCTCTGTGTATGTGTGTCTGTGTCTGTGTGTCTGTCTGTGTTTCTGTGCATGTGTGTCTGTGTGTGTGTGTGTTTTTGTATGTCTGTGTGTGTGTGTCTGTGTGTGTGTCTCTGTGTGAGTGTGTCTGTGTGTGTGTGTCTCTGTGGCAGTGTGTGTGTCTGTGTGTCTGTGTGTGTCTCTGTGTGAGTTTGTCTCTGTGTATGTGTGTGTGTCTGTGTGTGTGTGTCTGTGTGTGTGTCTGTGTGTCTGTGTGTGTCTCTGTGTGAGTGTCTCTGTGTATGTGTGTGTGTCTGTGTGTGTGTGTCTGTGTGTGTGTGTGTCTCTGTGTGAGTGTGTGTGTCTGTGTGTGTGTGTCTGTGTGTGTGTGTCTCTGTGTGAGTGTGTGTGTCTCTGTGTGTGTGTATGTATGTGTGTGTGTGTGTATGTCTGTGTGTGTGTGTGTGTCTCTGTGTGAGTGTGTGTGTCTGTGTGTGTGTGTGTATGTCTGTGTGTGTGTGTCTGTGTGTGTGTATGTCTGTGTGAGTGTGTCTGTGTGTGTGTGTCTGTGTGTCTGTGTGTGTCTCTGTGTGAGTGTGTCTCTGTGTATGTGTGTGTGTCTGTGTGTGTGTGTCTGTGTGTGTGTGTCTGTGTGTGTGTGTCTCTGTGTGAGTGTGTGTGTCTGTGTGTGTGTGTGTGTATGTCTGTGTGAGTGTGTCTGTGTGAGTGTGTCTGTGTGTGTGTGTCTCTGTGTATGTGTGTGTGTCTGTGTGTGTGTGTGTATGTCTGTGTGAGTGTGTCTCTGTGTGAGTGTGTCTCTGTGTGAGTGTGTGTGTGTCTCTGTGTCAGTGTGTGTGTGTCTGTGTCTCTGTGTCAGTGTGTCTGTGTGTATGTGTGTGTGTGTCTGTGTCTCTGTGTGTGTGTCTGTGTCTCTGTGAGTTTGTATGTGTGAGTGTGTGTGTGTGTTTGTGTCTGTGTGTGTGTCTGTGTGCGTGTGTGTGTGTGTCTCTCTGTGTCTGTGCATGTCTCTGTGTCTGTGTCTACATCTGTGTGTCTGTGTGTGTGTGAGAAAATAGAATATGAGAGTAAACTAGCAAGAAATATAAAAACCGATTGTAAGAGCTTCTACAAGTAAGTATAAAGGAGGAGATTAGTGAAAGTAAACATTGGTCCCTTAAAGGCTGAGACTGGAGAAATAATAATGGGGAATCAGGAAATGGCAGAGAAGTTAAACAAATATTTTATATCTGTGTTCACAGTAGAAGACACAAAAAACATACTGGAAATAGTGGGGAACCAAGGGTCTAATGAGAGGGAGGAACTTAAAGTAATTAAAATTAGTAAAGAAAAAGTTTTAGAAAGGGTTTTAAAAGAGGTGGAGGCAGAGATAGTGGATGTATTGGTTTTGATCTTCCAGGATTCCCGAGATTCTAGAACAGTCCCCGTGGATTGGAAGGTAGCAAATGTCACCCCACTATTCAAGAAGGGAGGGAGAGAGAAAACTGGGAACTGCAGGCCAGTTAGCCTGACATCAGTAGTAGGGGAAATGCTAGACTCTATTATTAAGGACATAATGACAGGGCACTTAGAAAATCATAATATGATTAGGCAGAGTCAACATAGTTTATGAAGGGGAAATCATGTTTGACAAATCTATTAGAGTTTTTTGAGGGTGTAACTAGCAGGGTAGATAAAGGGGAACCAGTGGATGTAGTATATTTGGATTTTCAAAAAGCATTTGATAAGGTGGTTACACAAGATAAGGGCTCATGGGGTTGGGGTTAATATATTAGCATGGGTAGAGGATTGGATAACAGACAGAAAAGAGAGAGTAGGAATAAACGGGTCATTTTCAGGATGGCAGGCTGTAACTAGTGGGGTGCCGCAGGGATCAGTGCTTGGACCTCAGCTATTTACAATCTATATTAATGACTTAGATGAAGGGACCGAGTGTAATGTATCCAAGTTTGCTGATGATACAAAGCTTGGTGGGAAAATAAGCTGTGAGGAGGACACAAAGAGTCTGCAAAGGGATAGAGTCGGGTTAAGTGAGTGGGCAAGAAGGTGTCAGATGGAGTATAATGTGGGGAAATGTGAGGTTATTCACTTTGGTAGGAAGAATAGAAAAACAGAACATTTTTTAAATGGTGAGAAACTATTAAATGTTGGTATTCAGAGAGATCTGGGTGTCTTTGTACAAGAAACACAGAAAGTTAACATGCAGGTACAGCAGGCAATTAGGAAGGGAAATGGCATGTTGGCCTTTATTGCAAGGATGTTGGAGTACAAGAGTAAGGAAGTCTTACTACAATTGTACAGGGCTTTGGTGAGACCTCACCTGGAGTACTGTGTACAGTTTTGATCTCCTTATCTAAGGAAGGATATACTTGCCTTAGAGGCGGTGCATCGAAGGTTCACTAGATTGATTCCTGGGATGAGAGGGTTGTCCTATGAGGAGAGATTGAGTAGAACGGGCCTATACTCTCTGGAGTTTAGAAGAATGAGAGGTGATCTCATTGAAACATACAAGATTATGAGGGGGCTTGACAGGGTAGATGCTGAGAGATTGTTCCCTCTGGTTGGAGAGTCCAGAACTAGGGGACATAGTCTCAGGGTAAGGGGTCGGCCATTTAAGACTGAGATGAGGAGGAATTTCTTCACACTGAGGGTTGTGAATCTTTGGAATTTTCTACCCCAGAGGGCTGTGGATGCTGAGTCATTGAGTATATTCAAGGCTGAGATCAATAGATTTTTGGACTCTCGGGGAATCAAGGGATATGGGGATTGGGCGGGAAAGTGGAGTTGAGGTTGAAGATCAGCCATGATCTGATTGAATGGTGGAGCAGGCTCGAGGGGCCGAATGGCCTACTCCTGCTCCTATTTCTTATGTTCTTATGTGTCCATCTGTATCTGTCTGTGTGTGTGTCATTGTGTGTGTGTGTGTCTGTGTGAGTGTGTCTGTGTGAGTGTGTCTGTGTGTGTGTGTGAGTGTGTCTGTCTGTGTGTGTGTCATTGTGTGTGTGTGTGTGTCTGTGTGTGTGTGAGTGTGTCTGTCTGTGTGTGTGTCATTGTGCATGTGTGTGTGTGTCTGTCTGTTTGTGTGTGTCATTGTGTGTCTGTCTGTGCGTGTGTCATTGTGTGTGTGTGAGTGTGTCTGTCTGTTTGTGTGTGTCATTGTGTGTCTGTCTGTGTGTGTGTCATTGTGTGTGTGTGAGTGTGTCTGTTTGTGTGTGTGTCATTGTGTGTGTGTGTGTGTGTGTCTGTGTGTGTGTGTGAGTGTGTCTGTCTGTGTGTGTGTCATTGTGCATGTGTGTGTGTGTGTCTGTCTGTTTGTGTGTGTCATTGTGTGTCTGTCTGTGTGTGTGTCTGTGTGTGTGTGAGTGTGTCTGTCTGTTTGTGTGTCATTGTGTGTGTGTGTGTGTGTCTGTGTGTGTGTGAGTGTGTCTGTCTGTGTGTGTGTCATTGTGCATGTGTGAGTGTGTCTGTCTGTTTGTGTGTCATTGTGTGTGTGTGTGTGTGTGTGTGTCTGTGTGTGTGTGAGTGTGTCTGTCTGTGTGTGTGTCATTGTGCATGTGTGAGTGTGTCTGTCTGTGTGTGTGTCATTGTGTGTGTGTGTGTGTGTGTGTGTCTGTGTGTGTGTGTGAGTGTGTCTGTCTGTGTGTGTGTCATTGTGCATGTGTGTGTGTGTGTCTGTCTGTTTGTGTGTGTCATTGTGTGTCTGTCTGTGTGTGTGTCTGTGTGTGTGTGAGTGTGTCTGTCTGTTTGTGTGTGTGTGTCTGTTTGTGTGTGTCATTGTGTGTCTGTCTGTGTGTGTGTCTGTGTGTGTGTGTGAGTGTGTCTGTGTGTGTGTGTGAGTGTGTCTGTGTGTGTGTGTCTGTGTGTGTGTCTGTGTGTGTCTGTGTGTGTGTGTGAGTGTGTCTGTTTGTAAGGTGAGAACAGGATCAGGGTGAACTCTGATTTCACCACCCCCTCCCCCCGACTCCAAAACAATTCCCTGGTAAATCTCACACACAAAATCTGGCCACTTGAATAAAATATTGGGGGCAGAAAATTGGTGTAACAACAGAGCAAATAAAACAGGGTTTCAACATTTTCAGTCGTGAGCAGAGTAATTGTGTTGGTGTTAACACCCCAGTAAAGCCTGGTGCCGGGGTCTAATTGGAGAACAGAATCTCTTACCATAACCGATATCAGTGGCAGATACTGTGGACATCTTCCTCACAACACCTGGACATAACGGAATGACCAAACCTGCAACAGAAAGCAGTGAGGAGTGACAGCACCCAGACCCAGAGAGGAGCACCCAGTCCCAGAGACCAGCACCCAGTCCCAGAGACGAGCACCCAGTCCCAGAGACGAGCACCCAGTCCCAGAGACCAGCACCCAGTCCCAGAGACCAGCACCCAGTCCCAGTGACCAGCACCCAGACCCAGAGACCAGCACCCAGTCCCAGACCGAGAGGAGCACCCAGTCCCAGAGACCAGCACCCAGTCCCAGAGACCAGCACCCAGACCCAGAGAGGAGCACCCAGTCCCAGAGACCAGCACCAAGTCCCAGAGACCAGCACCCAGTCCCAGAGACCAGCACCCAGTCCCAGAGACCAGCACCCAGTCCCAGAGACCAGCACCCAGACCCAGAGACCAGCACCCAGTCCCAGACCGAGAGGAGCACCCAGTCCCAGAGACCAGCACCCAGTCCCAGAGACCAGCACCCAGACCCAGAGAGGAGCACCCAGTCCCAGAGACCAGCACCAAGTCCCAGAGACCAGCACCCAGTCCCAGAGACCAGCACCCAGTCCCAGAGACCAGCACCCAGTCCCAGAGACCAGCACCCAGACCCAGAGACCAGCACCCAGTCCCAGAGACCAGCACCCAGACCCAGAGACCAGCACCCAGACCCAGAGACCAGCACCCAGACCTAGAGAGGAGCACCCAGTCCCAGAGACCAGCACCCAGACCCAGAGACCAGCACCCAGTCCCAGAGACCAGCACCCAGTCCCAGAGACCAGCACCCAGTCCCAGAGACCAGCACCCAGACCCAGAGAGGAGCACCCAGACCCAGAGACCAGCACCCAGTCCCAGAGACCAGCACCCAGACCCAGACCGAGAGAGGAGCACCCAGACCCAGAGACCAGCACCCAGACCCAGAGACCAGCACCCAGTCCCAGAGACCAGCACCCAGACCCAGAGACCAGCACCCAGACCCAGAGAACAGCACCCAGTCCCAGAGACCAGCACCCAGACCCAGAGACCAGCACCCAGTCCCAGAGACCAGCACCCAGACCCAGACCGAGAGAGGAGCACCCAGACCCAGAGACCAGCACCCAGACCCAGAGACCAGCACCCAGACCCAGAGACCAGCACCCAGACCCAGAGACCAGCACCCAGTCCCAGAGACCAGCACCCAGACCCAGAGACCAGCACCCAGTCCCAGAGACCAGCACCCAGACCCAGAGACCAGCACCCAGTCCCAGAGACCAGCACCCAGTCCCAGAGACCAGCACCCAGACCCAGACCGAGAGAGGAGCACCCAGTCCCAGTGACCAGCACCCAGACCCAGAGACCAGCACCCAGACCCAGACCGAGAGAGGAGCACCCAGTCCCAGAGACCAGCACCCAGTCCCAGAAACCAGCACCCAGACCCAGACCGAGAGAGGAGCACCCAGTCCCAGAGACCAGCACCCAGACCCAGACCGAGAGAGGAGCACCCAGTCCCAGAGACCAGCACCCAGACCCAGAGACCAGCACCCAAACCCAGAGACCATCACCCAGTCCCAGAGACCAGCACCCAGACCCAGAGACCAGCACCCAGTCCCAGAGACCAGCACCCAATCCCAGAGACCAGCACCCAGACCCAGAGAGGAGCACCCAGTCCCAGAGACCAGCACCCAGACCCAGAGAGGAGCACCCAGTCCCAGAGACCAGCACCCAGTCCCAGAGACCAGCACCCAGACCCAGAGACCAGCACCCAGTCCCAGAGACCAGCACCCAGACACAGAGACCAGCACCCAGTCCCAGTGACCAGCACCCAGTCCCAGAGACCAGCACCCAGACCCAGACCGAGAGAGGAACACCCAGACCCAGAGACCAGCACCCAGACCCAGAGACCAGCACCCAGTCCCAGAGACCAGCACCCAGACCCAGACCGAGAGAGGTGCACCCAGTCCCAGAGACCAGTACCCAGACCCAGAGACCAGCACCCAAACCCAGAGACCATCACCCAGTCCCAGAGACCAGCACCCAATCCCAGAGACCAGCACCCAGACCCAGAGAGGAGCACCCAGTCCCAGAGACCAGCACCCAGACCCAGAGTGGAGCACCCAGTCCCAGAGACCAGCACCCAGTCCCAGAGACCAGCACCCAGACCCAGAGACCAGCACCCAGTCCCAGAGACCAGCACCCAGACACAGAGACCAGCACCCAGACCCAGAGACCAGCACCCAGTCCCAGAGACCAGCACCCAGACACAGAGACCAGCACCCAGTCCCAGTGACCAGCACCCAGTCCCAGAGACCAGCACCCAGACCCAGAGACCAGCACCCAGTCCCAGTGACCAGCACCCAGTCCCAGAGACCAGCACCCAGACCCAGAGACTAGCACCCAGACCCAGAGACCAGCACCCAGTCGAAGAGACCAGCACCCAGACCCAGAGACCAGCACCCAGTCCCAGTGACCAGCACCCAGTCCCAGAGACCAGCACCCAGACCCAGAGACCAGCACCCAGTCCCAGTGACCAGCACCCAGTCGCAGAGACCAGCTCCCAGTCTCAGTGACCAGCACCCAGTCCCAGTTACCAGCACCCAGTCCCAGAGACCAGCACCCAGTCCCAGAGACCAGCACCCAGTCCCAGAGGCCAGCACCCAGTCCCAATGACCAGCACCCAGTCCCAGTGACCATCACCCAGTCCCAGTGACCAGCACCCAGTCCCAGAGACCAGCACCCAGTCCCAGTGACCAGCACCCGGTCCCAATGACCAGCACCCTGTCCCAGAGACCAGCACCCAGTCCCAATGACCAGCACCCAGTCCCAGAGACCAGCACCCAGTCCCAATGACCAGCACCCAGTCCCAGAGACCAGCACCCAGTCCCAATGACCAGCACCCAGTCCCAGTGACCAGCATTCAGTCCCAGAGACCAGCACCCAGTCCCAGTGACCAGCACCCAGTCCCAATGACCAGCACCCAGTCCCAGAGACCAGCACCCAGTCCCAGAGACCAGCACCCAGTCCCAGAGACCAGCACCCAGTCCCAATGACCAGCACCCAGTCCCAGAGACCAGCACCCAGTCCCAAAGACCAGCACACAGTCCCAGAGACCAGCACCCAGTCCCAATGACCAGCACCCAGTCCCAGAGACCAGCACTCAGTCCCAATGACCAGCACCCAGTCCTAATGACCAGCACCCAGTCCCAGTGACCAGCACCCAGTCCCAATGACCAGCACCCAATCCCAGTGACCAGCACCCAGTCCCAATGACCAGCACCCAGTCCCAGAGACCAGCACCCAGTCCCAATGACCAGCACCCAGTCCCAGTGACCAGCACCCAGTCCCAATGACCAGCACCCAGTCCCAATGACCAGCACCCAGTCCCAGTGACCAGCACCCAGTCCCAGTGACCAGCACCGAGTCCCAGAAATCACCAGCCTGTGTATGAAGACGGGAGGTGCTCTGTGCGTAACCCCGACATCTCAACATCAAGCGTTTTTGAAGATTTGCTCCTGCTCACTTAGTGCTGAACACCCTGCTAGCCTGGCACGGATGTTAAAAGCACAGAAAGAGGCCATTCGGACCATTGTGTTTGTACCAACTCTTTTCCATATCAATCCCAAACAATCCCACTGCCCCACTCTCTCCCCATAGTCCTGTATCAATCCCAAACTAATCCCACTGCCCCACTCTCCCCCCTTAGTCCTGTATCAATCCCAAACTAATCCCACTGCCCCACTCTCTCCCCATAGTCCTGTATCAATCCCAAACTAATCCCATTGCCCCACTCTCTCCCCATAGCCCTGTATCAATCCCAAACTAATCCCACTGCCCCACTCTCTCCCCATAGTCCTGTATCAATCCCAAACTAATCCCACCGCCCCACTCTTTCCCCATAGTCCTGTATCAATCCCAAACTAATCCCACTGCCCCACTCTCCCCCCTTAGTCCTGTATCAATCCCAAACTAATCCCACTGCCCCACTCTCTCCCCATAGTCCTGTATCAATCCCAAACTAATCCCATTGCCCCACTCTCTCCCCATAGCCCTGTATCAATCCCAAACAATCCCACTGCCCCACTCTCTCCCCATAGTCCTGTATCAATCCCAAACTAATCCCACTGCCCCACTCTCCCCCCTTAGTCCTGTATCAATCCCAAACTAATCCCACTGACCCACTCTCTCCCCATAGTCCTGTATCAATCCCAAACTAATCCCACTGCCCCACACTCTCCCCATAGCCCTGTATCAATCCCAAACTAATCCCACTGGCCCACTCTCTCCCCATAGTCCTGTATCAATCCCAAACTAATCCCACTGCCCCACTCTCTCCCCATAGTCCTGCATCAATCCCAAACTAATCCCACTGCTCCGCTCTCTCCCCATAGTCCTGTATCAATCCCAAACTAATCCCACTGCCCCACTCTCTCCCCACAGCCCTGTATCAATCCCAAACGAATCCCACTGCCCCACTCTCTCCCCATAGCCCTGTATCAATCCCAAACTAATCCCACTGCCCCGCTCTCTCCCCATAGTCCTGCATCAATCCCAAACTAATCTCACTGCCCCACTCTCTCCCCATAGCCCTGCATCAATCCCAAACTAATCCCACTGCCCCACTCTCTCCCCATAGTCCTGTATCAATCCCCAAACTAATCCCACTGCCCCACTCTCTCCCCATAGCCCTGCATCAATCCCAAACTAATCCCACTGCCCCACTCTCTCCCCATAGTCCTGTATCAATCCCAAACTAATCCCACTGCCCCACTCTCTCCCCATAGTCCTGTATCAATCCCAAACTAATCCCACTGCCCCACTCTCTCCCCATAGTCCTGTATCAATCCCAAACTAATCCCACTGTCCCACTCTCTCCCCATAACCCTGTATCAATCCCAAACTAATCCCACTGCCCCACTCTCTCCCCATAGTCCTGTATCAATCCCAAACTAATCCCACTGCCCCACTCTCTCCCCACAGTCCTGTATCAATCCCAAACTAATCCCATTGCCCCACTCTCTCCCCACAGTCCTGTATCAATCCCAAACTAATCCCACTGCCCCACTCTCTCCCCATAGCCCTGTATCAATCCCCAAACTAATCCCACTGCCCCACTCTCTCCCCATAGTCCTGTATCAATCCCAAACTAATCCCATTGCCCCACTCTCTCCCCATAGTCCTGTATCAATCCCAAACTAATCCCACTGCCCCACTCTCTCCCCATAGCCCTGTATCAATCCCCAAACTTATCCCACTGCCCCACTCTCTCCCCACAGTCCTGTATTAATCCCCAAACTAATCCCACTGCCCCACTCTCTCCCCATAGTCCTGTATCAATCCCAAACTAATCCCACTGACCCACTCTCTCCCCATAGTCCTGTATCAATCCCAAACTAATCCCACTGCCCCACTCTCTCCCCATAGTCCTGTATCAATCCCAAACTAATCCCACTGCCCCACTCTCTCCCCATAGTCCTGTATCAATCCCAAACTAATCCCACTGCCCCACTCTCTCCCCATAGTCCTGTATCAATCCCAAACTAATCCCACTGCCCCACTCTCTCCCCATAGTCCTGTATCAATCCCAAACTAATCCCACTGCCCCGCTCTCTCCCCATAGCCCTGTATCAATCCCAAACTAATCCCACTGCCCCACTCTCTCCCCATAGTCCTGTATCAATCCCAAACTAATCCCACTGCCCCACTCTCTCCCCATAGTCCTGTATCAATCCCAAACTAATCCCACTGCCCCGCTCTCTCCCCATAGTCCTGTATCAATCCCAAACTAATCCAAAACTATTTATAGAATGCCGTCCTGGGACAACAGCACCGTGTTTATCGAACACAGTCCTGGGACAACAGCACCGTGTTTATCAAACACAGTCCCGGGTCAACAGCACCGTGTTAATCAAACACAGTCCCGGGATAACAGCACCATGTTTATCAAACACAGTCCTGGGACAACAGCACCGTGTTTATCAAACACAGTCCCGGGATAACAGCACCATGTTTATCAAACACAGTCCCGGGTCAACAGCACCGTGTTTATCAAACACAGTCCCGGGACAACAGCACCGTGTTTATCGAACACAGTCCTGGGACAACAGCACCGTGTTTATCAAACACAGTCCCGGGTCAACAGCACCGTGTTTATCAAACACAGTCCCGGGTCAACAGCACCGTGTTTATCAAACACAGTCCCGGGTCAACAGCACCGTGTTTATCAAACACAGTCCCGGGACAACAGCACCGTGTTTATCGAACACAGTCCCGGGTCAACAGCACCGTGTTTATCAAACACAGTCCTGGGACAACAGCACCGTGTTTATCGAACACAGTCCCGGGACAACAGCACCGTGTTTATCGAACACAGTCCTGGGACAACAGGACCGTGTTTATCATACACAGTCCCGGGACAACAGCACCGTGTTTATGAAACACAGTCCTGGGACAACAGCACCGTGTTTATCGAACACAGTCCCGGGACAACAGCACCGTGTTTATCGAACACAGTCCTGGGACAACAGCACCGTGTTTATCGAACACAGTCCTGGGACAACAGCACCGTGTTTATCAAACACAGTCCCGGGTCAACAGCACCGTGTTTATCAAACACAGTCCCGGGATAACAGCACCATGTTTATCAAACACAGTCCTGGGACAACAGCACCGTGTTTATCAAACACAGTCCCGGGACAACAGCACCATGTTTATCAAACACAGTCCCGGGTCAACAGCACCGTGTTTATCAAACACAGTCCCGGGATAACAGCACCGTGTTTATCAAACACAGTCCGGGGACAACAGCACCGTGTTTATCGAACACAGTACTGGGACAACAGCACCGTGTTTATCGAACACAGTCACGGGACAACAGCACCGTGTTTATCGAACACAGTCCTGGGACAACAGCACCGTGTTTATCGAACACCGTCCTGGGACAACAGCACCGTGTTCATCGAACACAGTCCCGGGTCAACAGCACCATGTTTATCAAACACAGTCCTGGGACAACAGCACCGTGTTTATCAAACACAGTCCCGGGACAACAGCCCCGTGTTTATCGAACACAGTCCAGGGACAACAGCACCGTGTTTATCGAACACAGTCCTGGGACAACAGCCCCGTGTTTATCAAACACAGTCCTGGGACAACAGCACCGTGTTTATCGAACACAGTCCTGGGACAACAGCACCATGTTTATCAAACACAGTCCCGGGACAACAGCACCATGTTTATCGAACACAGTCCTGGGACAACAGCACCGTGTTTATCGAACACAGTCCTGGGACAACAGCACCGTGTTTATCAAACACAGTCCCGGGTCAAGAGCACCATGTTTATCAAACACAGTCCCGGGACAACAGCACCGTGTTTATCAAACACAGTCCCGGGTCAACAGCACCATGTTTATCAAACACAGTCCCGGGACAACAGCACCGTGTTTATCGAACACAGTCCCGGGACAACAGCACCGTGTTTATCAAACACAGTCCTGGGACAACAGCACCGTGTTTATCAAACACAGTCCCGGGTCAACAGCACCATGTTTATCAAACACAGTCCCGGGACAACAGCACCGTGTTTATCAAACACAGTCCTGGGACAACAGCACCGTGTTTATCGAACACAGTCCCGGGTCAACGGCACCATGTTTATCAAACACAGTCCCGGGACAACAGCACCGTGTTTATCGAACACATTCCTGGGATAACAGAACCGTGTTTATCAAACACAGTCCTGGGACAACAGCCCCGTGTTTATTGAACACCGTCCTGGGACAACAGCACCGTGTTTATCAAACACAGTCCCGGGACAACAGCACCGTGTTTATCGAACATAGTCCTGGGACAACAGCACCGTGTTTATCAAACACAGTCCCGGGTCAACAGCACCGTGTTTATCAAACACAGTCCTGGGACAACAGCACCGTGTTTATCGAACACAGTCCCGGGACAACAGCACCGTGTTTATCAAACACAGTCCCGGGACAACAGCACCATGTTTATCAAACACAGTCCCGGGACAACAGCACCGTGTTTATCAAACACAGTCCCGGGTCAACAGCACCATGTTTATCAAACACAGTCCCGGGACAACAGCACCGTGTTTATCGAACACAGTCCCGGGACAACAGCACCGTGTTTATCAAACACAGTCCTGGGACAACAGCACCGTGTTTATCAAACACAGTCCCGGGTCAACAGCACCATGTTTATCAAACACAGTCCCGGGACAACAGCACCGTGTTTATCAAACACAGTCCTGGGACAACAGCACCGTGTTTATCGAACACAGTACCGGGTCAACGGCACCATGTTTATCAAACACAGTCCCGGGACAACAGCACCGTGTTTATCGAACACATTCCTGGGATAACAGAACCGTGTTTATCAAACACAGTCCTGGGACAACAGCCCCGTGTTTATTGAACACCGTCCTGGGACAACAGCACCGTGTTTATTGAACACCGTCCTGGGACAACAGCACCGTGTTTATCAAACACAGTCCCGGGACAACAGCACCGTGTTTATCGAACACAGTCCTGGGACAACAGCACCGTGTTTATCAAACACAGTCCCGGGTCAACAGCACCGTGTTTATCAAACACAGTCCTGGGACAACAGCACCGTGTTTATCGAACACAGTCCCGGGACAACAGCACCGTGTTTATCAAACACAGTCCCGGGACAACAGCACCGTGTTTATCAAACACAGTCCTGGGATAACAGCACCGTGTTTATCGAACACAGTCCTGGGATAACAGCACCGTGTTTATCGAACACAGTCCCGGGACAACAGCACCGTGTTTATCAAACACAGTCCCGGGACAACAGCACCGTGTTTATCGAACACAGTCCCGGGACAACAGCACCGTGTTTATCAAACACAGTCCTGGGACAACAGCACCGTGTTTATCGAACACAGTCCCGGGACAACAGCACCGTGTTTATCGAACACAGTCCTGGGACAACAGCACCGTGTTTATCAAACACAGTCCTGGGACAACAGCACCGTGTTTATCAAACACAGTCCCGGGACAACAGCACCGTGTTCATCGAACACAGTCCTGGGACAACAGCACCGTGTTTATCGAACACAGTCCCGGGACAACAGCACCGTGTTTATCGAACACAGTCCCGGGACAACAGCACCGTGTTTATCGAACACAGTCCTGGGACAAAAGCACCGTGTTTATCGAACACAATCCCGGGACAACAGCACCGTGTTTATCAAACATAGTCCTGGGACAACAGCACCGTGTTCATCGAACACAGTCCTGGGACAACAGCACCGTGTTTATCGAACACAGTCCCGGGACAACAGCACCGTGTTTATCGAACACAGTCCTGGGACAACAGCACCGTGTTTATCAAACACAGTCCCGGGACAACAGCACCGTGTTTATCGAACACAGTCCTGGGACAACAGCACCGTGTTTGTCAAACACAGTTCTGGGACAACAGCACCGTGTTTATCAAACACAGTCCCGGGACAACAGCACCGTGTTTATCGAACACAGTCCCGGGACAACAGCCCCGTGTTTATCAAACACAGTCCTGGGACAACAGCCCCGTGTTTATCGAACACAGTCCTGGGACAACAGCACCGTGTTTATCAAACACAGTCCCGGGACAACAGCACCGTGTTTATCGAACACAGTCCTGGGACAACAGCCCCGTGTTTATCAAACACAGTCCTGGGACAACAGCACCGTGTTTATCGAACACAGTCCCGGGACAACAGCCCCGTGTTTATCAAACACAGTCCTGGGACAACAGCCCCGTGTTTATCGAACACAGTCCTGGGACAACAGCACCGTGTTTATCAAACACAGTCCCGGGACAACAGCACCGTGTTTATCAAACACAGTCCTGGGACAACAGCACCGTGTTTGTCGAACACAGTCCCGGGTCAACAGCACCGTGTTTATCAAACACAGTCCTGGGACAACAGCACCGTGTTTATCGAACACAGTCCCGGGTCAACAGCCCGGTGTTTATCGAACACAGTCCCGGGACAACAGCCCGGTGTTTATCGAACACAGTCCCGGGACAACAGCCCGGTGTTTATCGAACACAGTCCCGGGACAACAGCCCGGTGTTTATCGAACACAGTCCCGGGACAACAGCCCGGTGTTTATCGAACACAGTGTTGAGGTCGAGTTGGTGCTGGATTGAGAGAGATTGACTGTGAAAGGTTTCTCTGGGCACAGTCTCACAAGGGGAGTGATACTGAGGCGGGTCCAATCGCACTCGCTGTGTATGTTTCGATGTCGGGGGGGTCCGGTGATGGTCCAGTTACACAGGGAGGTTGTAATTAGCTCCCGATGTCGGGGGCCCAGTTATCAGTCTGAGCTTTCGCGTGTGATGATAATTGTGTGATTGTGTATATCTCCCCCATCACCCCGATATAACCGCAGTGCAGGCCTGGATTGGCTGGGAAGTCAGCGGGGAGAAAGGGCTCACTGCTTTGAAGCGAGACGTGAGAAGCTGGAACGTGACTTTGCCGGAGATGAGGTGAAGAGGGGGCGACGTGAGACGGGGCTGTGAGGTTCAGAGAAGGTCGACAGCGAAGGGACGGAGCGAAGGAGACATTTAATATAGAACAGGATCTCCTCACACAGAGGCTGCTCAGAATCGGGAATTTACCACCACAGGCTGGTGTTCTGCTGGAACATTCCATCAATGGCCTGTTTCTGTACCGGAACATTCTATGAATGGCCTGTTTCTGTCCCGGAACATTCTATGAATGGCCTGTTTCTGTACTGGAACATTCTATGAATGGCCTGTTTCTGTACTGGAACATTCTATGAATGGCCTGTTTCTGTCCCGGAACATTCTATGAATGGCCTGTTTCTGTCCTGGAACATTCTATGAATGGCCTGTTTCTGTACCGGAACATTCTATGAATGGCCTGTTTCTGTCCTGGAACATTCTATGAATGGCCTGTTTCTGTACCGGAACATTCTATGAATGGCCTGTTTCTGTCCTGGAACATTCTATGAATGGCCTGTTTCTGTACTGGAACATTCTATGAATGGCCTGTTTCTGTACTGGAACATTCTATGAATGGCCTGTTTCTGTACTGGAACATTCTATGAATGGCCTGTTTCTGTCCTGGAACATTCTATGAATGGCCTGTTTCTGTACTGGAACATTCTATGAATGGCCTGTTTCTGTACTGGAACATTCTATGAATGGCCTGTTTCTGTCCTGGAACATTCTATGAATGGCCTGTTTCTGTACCGGAACATTCTATGAATGGCCTGTTTCTGTCCTGGAACATTCTATGAATGGCCTGTTTCTGTACTGGAACATTCTATGAATGGCCTGTTTCTGTACCGGAACATTCTATGAATGGCCTGTTTCTGTACTGGAACATTCTATGAATGGCCTGTTTCTGTACCGGAACATTCTATGAATGGCCTGTTTCTGTACTGGAACATTCTATGAATGGCCTGTTTCTGTCCCGGAACATTCTATGAATGGCCTGTTTCTGTCCCGGAACATTCTATGAATGGCCTGTTTCTGTCCTGGAACATTCTATGAATGGCCTGTTTCTGTACCGGAACATTCTATGAATGGCCTGTTTCTGTACTGGAACATTCTATGAATGGCCTGTTTCTGTCCCGGAACATTCTATGAATGGCCTGTTTCTGTCCTGGAACATTCTATGAATGGCCTGTTTCTGTACCGGAACATTCTATGAATGGCCTGTTTCTGTACTGGAACATTCTATGAATGGCCTGTTTCTGTACCGGAACATTCTATGAATGGCCTGTTTCTGTACCGGAACATTCTATGAATGGCCTGTTTCTGTACTGGAACATTCTATGAATGGCCTGTTTCTGTACTGGAACATTCTATGAATGGCCTGTTTCTGTCCCGGAACATTCTATGAATGGCCTGTTTCTGTACTGGAACATTCTATGAATGGCCTGTTTCTGTACTGGAACATTCTATGAATGGCCTGTTTCTGTACTGGAACATTCTATGAATGGCCTGTTTCTGTCCCGGAACATTCTATGAATGGCCTGTTTCTGTCCCGGAACATTCTATGAATGGCCTGTTTCTGTCCCGGAACATTCTATGAATGGCCTGTTTCTGTCCCGGAACATTCTATGAATGGCCTGTTTCTGTACTGGAACATTCTATGAATGGCCTGTTTCTGTCCTGGAACATTCTATGAATGGCCTGTTTCTGTAATGGAACATTCTATGAATGGCCTGTTTCTGTACCGGAACATTCTATGAATGGCCTGTTTCTGTACTGGAACATTCTATGAATGGCCTGTTTCTGTACCGGAACATTCTATGAATGGCCTGTTTCTGTACTGGAACATTCTATGAATGGCCTGTTTCTGTACCGGAACATTCTATGAATGGCCTGTTTCTGTACCGGAACATTCTATGAATGGCCTGTTTCTGTACTGGAACATTCTATGAATGGCCTGTTTCTGTACCGGAACATTCTATGAATGGCCTGTTTCTGTACTGGAACATTCTATGAATGGCCTGTTTCTGTACCGGAACATTCTATGAATGGCCTGTTTCTGTCCTGGAACATTCTATGAATGGCCTGTTTCTGTACCGGAACATTCTATGAATGGCCTGTTTCTGTACTGGAACATTCTATGAATGGCCTGTTTCTGTACTGGAACATTCTATGAATGGCCTGTTTCTGTACTGGAACATTCTATGAATGGCCTGTTTCTGTACTGGAACATTCTATGAATGGCCTGTTTCTGTACTGGAACATTCTATGAATGGCCTGTTTCTGTACTGGAACATTCTATGAATGGCCTGTTTCTGTCCCGGAACATTCTATGAATGGCCTGTTTCTGTACTGGAACATTCTATGAATGGCCTGTTTCTGTACTGGAACATTCTATGAATGGCCTGTTTCTGTACTGGAACATTCTATGAATGGCCTGTTTCTGTCCCGGAACATTCTATGAATGGCCTGTTTCTGTACTGGAACATTCTATGAATGGCCTGTTTCTGTCCCGGAACATTCTATGAATGGCCTGTTTCTGTCCCGGAACATTCTATGAATGGCCTGTTTCTGTCCCGGAACATTCTATGAATGGCCTGTTTCTGTACTGGAACATTCTATGAATGGCCTGTTTCTGTCCTGGAACATTCTATGAATGGCCTGTTTCTGTAATGGAACATTCTATGAATGGCCTGTTTCTGTACCGGAACATTCTATGAATGGCCTGTTTCTGTACTGGAACATTCTATGAATGGCCTGTTTCTGTACCGGAACATTCTATGAATGGCCTGTTTCTGTACCGGAACATTCTATGAATGGCCTGTTTCTGTACCGGAACATTCTATGAATGGCCTGTTTCTGTACTGGAACATTCTATGAATGGCCTGTTTCTGTCCTGGAACATTCTATGAATGGCCTGTTTCTGTACTGGAACATTCTATGAATGGCCTGTTTCTGTCCCGGAACATTCTATGAATGGCCTGTTTCTGTACCGGAACATTCTGTGAATGGCCTGTTTCTGTCCTGGAACATTCTATGAATGGCCTGTTTCTGTCCTGGAACATTCTATGAATGGCCTGTTTCTGTACTGGAACATTCTATGAATGGCCTGTTTCTGTCCCGGAACATTCTATGAATGGCCTGTTTCTGTACTGGAACATTCTATGAATGGCCTGTTTCTGTCCCGGAACATTCTATGAATGGCCTGTTTCTGTACTGGAACATTCTATGAATGGCCTGTTTCTGTACTGGAACATTCTATGAATGGCCTGTTTCTGTACTGGAACATTCTATGAATGGCCTGTTTCTGTACTGGAACATTCTATGAATGGCCTGTTTCTGTACTGGAACATTCTATGAATGGCCTGTTTCTGTACTGGAACATTCTATGAATGGCCTGTTTCTGTACCGGAACATTCTATGAATGGCCTGTTTCTGTACTGGAACATTCTATGAATGGCCTGTTTCTGTAATGGAACATTCTATGAATGGCCTGTTTCTGTACTGGAACATTCTATGAATGGCCTGTTTCTGTACCGGAACATTCTATGAATGGCCTGTTTCTGTACTGGAACATTCTATGAATGGCCTGTTTCTGTCCCGGAACATTCTATGAATGGCCTGTTTCTGTCCTGGAACATTCTATGAATGGCCTGTTTCTGTACTGGAACATTCTATGAATGGCCTGTTTCTGTCCTGGAACATTCTATGAATGGCCTGTTTCTGTACTGGAACATTCTATGAATGGCCTGTTTCTGTCCTGGAACATTCTATGAATGGCCTGTTTCTGTACTGGAACATTCTATGAATGGCCTGTTTCTGTAATGGAACATTCTATGAATGGCCTGTTTCTGTACTGGAACATTCTATGAATGGCCTGTTTCTGTACTGGAACATTCTATGAATGGCCTGTTTCTGTACTGGAACATTCTATGAATGGCCTGTTTCTGTACCGGAACATTCTATGAATGGCCTGTTTCTGTACCGGAACATTCTATGAATGGCCTGTTTCTGTACTGGAACATTCTATGAATGGCCTGTTTCTGTACTGGAACATTCTATGAATGGCCTGTTTCTGTCCCGGAACATTCTATGAATGGCCTGTTTCTGTCCTGGAACATTCTATGAATGGCCAGTTTCTGTCCCGGAACATTCTATGAATGGTCTGTTTCTGTACCGGAACATTCTATGAATGGCCTGTTTCTGTACTGGAACATTCTATGAATGGCCTGTTTCTGTCCCGGAACATTCTATGAATGGCCTGTTTCTGTACTGGAACATTCTATGAATGGCCTGTTTCTGTCCCGGAACATTCTATGAATGGTCTGTTTCTGTACCGGAACATTCTATGAATGGCCTGTTTCTGTACTGGAACATTCTATGAATGGCCTGTTTCTGTCCCGGAACATTCTATGAATGGCCTGTTTCTGTACTGGAACATTCTATGAATGGCCTGTTTCTGTCCCGGAACATTCTATGAATGGCCTGTTTCTGTACCGGAACATTCTATGAATGGCCTGTTTCTGTACCGGAACATTCTATGAATGGCCTGTTTCTGTACCGGAACATTCTATGAATGGCCTGTTTCTGTACTGGAACATTCTATGAATGGCCTGTTTCTGTCCTGGAACATTCTATGAATGGCCTGTTTCTGTACTGGAACATTCTATGAATGGCCTGTTTCTGTCCCGGAACATTCTATGAATGGCCTGTTTCTGTCCCGGAACATTCTATGAATGGCCTGTTTCTGTCCTGGAACATTCTATGAATGGCCTGTTTCTGTACTGGAACATTCTATGAATGGCCTGTTTCTGTACCGGAACATTCTATGAATGGCCTGTTTCTGTACCGGAACATTCTATGAATGGCCTGTTTCTGTACTGGAACATTCTATGAATGGCCTGTTTCTGTACTGGAACATTCTATGAATGGCCTGTTTCTGTCCTGGAACATTCTATGAATGGCCTGTTTCTGTCCTGGAACATTCTATGAATGGCCTGTTTCTGTCCTGGAACATTCTATGAATGGCCTGTTTCTGTACTGGAACATTCTATGAATGGCCTGTTTCTGTACCGGAACATTCTATGAATGGCCTGTTTCTGTCCTGGAACATTCTATGAATGGCCTGTTTCTGTACTGGAACATTCTATGAATGGCCTGTTTCTGTCCTGGAACATTCTATGAATGGCCTGTTTCTGTACTGGAACATTCTATGAATGGCCTGTTTCTGTACCGGAACATTCTATGAATGGCCTGTTTCTGTCCTGGAACATTCTATGAATGGCCTGTTTCTGTCCTGGAACATTCTATGAATGGCCTGTTTCTGTACTGGAACATTCTATGAATGGCCTGTTTCTGTACCGGAACATTCTATGAATGGCCTGTTTCTGTCCTGGAACATTCTATGAATGGCCTGTTTCTGTCCCGGAACATTCTATGAATGGCCTGTTTCTGTAGTGGAACATTCTATGAATGGTCTGTTTCTGTACTGGAACATTCTATGAATGGCCTGTTTCTGTACTGGAACATTCTATGAATGGCCTGTTTCTGTACTGGAACATTCTATGAATGGCCTGTTTCTGTACTGGAACATTCTATGAATGGCCTGTTTCTGTCCTGGAACATTCTATGAATGGCCTGTTTCTGTACTGGAACATTCTATGAATGGCCTGTTTCTGTACTGGAACATTCTATGAATGGCCTGTTTCTGTACTGGAACATTCTATGAATGGCCTGTTTCTGTACTGGAACATTCTATGAATGGCCTGTTTCTGTACTGGAACATTCTATGAATGGCCTGTTTCTGTCCTGGAACATTCTATGAATGGCCTGTTTCTGTACTGGAACATTCTATGAATGGCCTGTTTCTGTCCTGGAACATTCTATGAATGGCCTGTTTCTGTCCTGGAACATTCTATGAATGGCCTGTTTCTGTACCGGAACATTCTATGAATGGCCTGTTTCTGTCCTGGAACATTCTATGAATGGCCTGTTTCTGTCCTGGAACATTCTATGAATGGCCTGTTTCTGTCCTGGAACATTCTATGAATGGCCTGTTTCTGTACTGGAACATTCTATGAATGGCCTGTTTCTGTACCGGAACATTCTATGAATGGCCTGTTTCTGTACCGGAACATTCGATGAATGGCCTGTTTCTGTCCTGGAACATTCTATGAATGGCCTGTTTCTGTACCGGAACATTCTATGAATGGCCTGTTTCTGTCCTGGAACATTCTATGAATGGCCTGTTTCTGTACCGGAACATTCTATGAATGGCCTGTTTCTGTCCTGGAACATTCTATGAATGGCCTGTTTCTGTACTGGAACATTCTATGAATGGCCTGTTTCTGTCCTGGAACATTCTATGAATGGCCTGTTTCTGTACCGGAACATTCTATGAATGGCCTGTTTCTGTCCCGGAACATTCTATGAATGGCCTGTTTCTGTACTGGAACATTCTATGAATGGCCTGTTTCTGTCCTGGAACATTCTATGAATGGCCTGTTTCTGTACCGGAACATTCTGTGAATGGCCTGTTTCTGTACTGGAACATTCTATGAATGGCCTGTTTCTGTCCCGGAACATTCTATGAATGGCCTGTTTCTGTCCTGGAACATTCTATGAATGGCCTGTTTCTGTACCGGAACATTCTATGAATGGCCTGTTTCTGTCCCGGAACATTCTATGAATGGCCTGTTTCTGTACCGGAACATTCTATGAATGGCCTGTTTCTGTACTGGAACATTCTATGAATGGCCTGTTTCTGTACTGGAACATTCTATGAATGGCCTGTTTCTGTCCCGGAACATTCTATGAATGGCCTGTTTCTGTACCGGAACATTCTATGAATGGCCTGTTTCTGTACTGGAACATTCTATGAATGGCCTGTTTCTGTCCCGGAACATTCTATGAATGGCCTGTTTCTGTACCGGAACATTCTATGAATGGCCTGTTTCTGTACTGGAACATTCTATGAATGGCCTGTTTCTGTCCTGGAACATTCTATGAATGGCCTGTTTCTGTACTGGAACATTCTATGAATGGCCTGTTTCTGTCCCGGAACATTCTATGAATGGCCTGTTTCTGTACTGGAACATTCTATGAATGGCCTGTTTCTGTCCCGGAACATTCTATGAATGGCCTGTTTCTGTACCGGAACATTCTATGAATGGCCTGTTTCTGTACTGGAACATTCTATGAATGGCCTGTTTCTGTCCTGGAACATTCTATGAATGGCCTGTTTCTGTACTGGAACATTCTATGAATGGCCTGTTTCTGTACTGGAACATTCTATGAATGGCCTGTTTCTGTACTGGAACATTCTATGAATGGCCTGTTTCTGTACTGGAACATTCTATGAATGGCCTGTTTCTGTCCCGGAACATTCTATGAATGGCCTGTTTCTGTACTGGAACATTCTATGAATGGCCTGTTTCTGTACTGGAACATTCTATGAATGGCCTGTTTCTGTACTGGAACATTCTATGAATGGCCTGTTTCTGTACTGGAACATTCTATGAATGGCCTGTTTCTGTACTGGAACATTCTATGAATGGCCTGTTTCTGTCCTGGAACATTCTATGAATGGCCTGTTTCTGTACTGGAACATTCTATGAATGGCCTGTTTCTGTCCTGGAACATTCTATGAATGGCCTGTTTCTGTACTGGAACATTCTATGAATGGCCTGTTTCTGTACTGGAACATTCTATGAATGGCCTGTTTCTGTACTGGAACATTCTATGAATGGCCTGTTTCTGTACTGGAACATTCTATGAATGGCCTGTTTCTGTACTGGAACATTCTATGAATGGCCTGTTTCTGTCCCGGAACATTCTATGAATGGCCTGTTTCTGTCCTGGAACATTCTATGAATGGCCTGTTTCTGTACCGGAACATTCTATGAATGGCCTGTTTCTGTACTGGAACATTCTATGAATGGCCTGTTTCTGTCCCGGAACATTCTATGAATGGCCTGTTTCTGTCCTGGAACATTCTATGAATGGCCTGTTTCTGTACTGGAACATTCTATGAATGGCCTGTTTCTGTCCCGGAACATTCTATGAATGGCCTGTTTCTGTACTGGAACATTCTATGAATGGCCTGTTTCTGTCCTGGAACATTCTATGAATGGCCTGTTTCTGTACTGGAACATTCTATGAATGGTCTGTTTCTGTCCTGGAACATTATATGAATGGCCTGTTTCTGTACTGGAACATTCTATGAATGGCCTGTTTCTGTCCCGGAACATTCTATGAATGGCCTGTTTCTGTACCGGAACATTCCATGAATGGCCTGTTTCTGTCCCGGAACATTCTATGAATGGACTGTTTCTGTAATGGAACATTCTATGAATGGCCTGTTTCTGTCCCGGAACATTCTATGAATGGACTGTTTCTGTAATGGAACATTCTATGAATGGCCTGTTTCTGTCCTGGAACATTCTATGAATGGCCTGTTTCTGTCCCGGAACATTCTATGAATGGCCTGTTTCTGTACCGGAACATTCTATGAATGGCCTGTTTCTGTCCCGGAACATTCTATGAATGGCCTGTTTCTGTACCGGAACATTCTATGAATGGCCTGTTTCTGTACCGGAACATTCTATGAATGGCCTGTTTCTGTACCGGAACATTCCATGAATGGCCTGTTTCTGTCCCGGAACATTCTATGAATGGCCTGTTTCTGTCCCGGAACATTCCATGAATGGCCTGTTTCTGTCCCGGAACATTCTATGAATGGTCTGTTTCTGTAATGGAACATTCTATGAATGGCCTGTTTCTGTCCCGGAACATTCTATGAATGGCCTGTTTCTGTACCGGAACATTCCATGAATGGCCTGTTTCTGTCCCGGAACATTCTATGAATGGCCTGTTTCTGTCCCGGAACATTCCATGAATGGCCTGTTTCTGTCCCGGAACATTCTATGAATGGACTGTTTCTGTACTGGAACATTCTATGAATGGCCTGTTTCTGTCCTGGAACATTCTATGAATGGCCTGTTTCTGTACTGGAACATTCTATGAATGGCCTGTTTCTGTACTGGAACATTCTATGAATGGCCTGTTTCTGTACCGGAACATTCCATGAATGGCCTGTTTCTGTCCCGGAACATTCCATGAATGGCCTGTTTCTGTCCCGGAACATTCTATGAATGGCCTGTTTCTGTACTGGAACATTCTATGAATGGCCTGTTTCTGTACCGGAACATTCTATGAATGGCCTGTTTCTGTCCTGGAACATTCTATGAATGGCCTGTTTCTGTACTGGAACATTCTATGAATGGCCTGTTTCTGTACTGGAACATTCTATGAATGGCCTGTTTCTGTACCGGAACATTCCATGAATGGCCTGTTTCTGTCCCGGAACATTCCATGAATGGCCTGTTTCTGTCCCGGAACATTCTATGAATGGCCTGTTTCTGTACTGGAACATTCTATGAATGGCCTGTTTCTGTACCGGAACATTCTATGAATGGCCTGTTTCTGTACTGGAACATTCTATGAATGGCCTGTTTCTGTCCCGGAACATTCTATGAATGGCCTGTTTCTGTCCTGGAACATTCTATGAATGGCCTGTTTCTGTACTGGAACATTCTATGAATGGCCTGTTTCTGTACTGGAACATTCTATGAATGGCCTGTTTCTGTCCCGGAACATTCCATGAATGGCCTGTTTCTGTCCCGGAACATTCCATGAATGGCCTGTTTCTGTCCCGGAACATTCTATGAATGGCCTGTTTCTGTCCCGGAACATTCTATGAATGGCCTGTTTCTGTCCTGGAACATTCTATGAATGGCCTGTTTCTGTACTGGAACATTCTATGAATGGCCTGTTTCTGTAATGGAACATTCTATGAATGGCCTGTTTCTGTACCGGAACATTCTATGAATGGCCTGTTTCTGTACCGGAACATTCTATGAATGGCCTGTTTCTGTACTGGAACATTCTATGAATGGCCTGTTTCTGTACTGGAACATTCTATGAATGGCCTGTTTCTGTACTGGAACATTCTATGAATGGCCTGTTTCTGTACCGGAACATTCTATGAATGGCCTGTTTCTGTACTGGAACATTCTATGAATGGCCTGTTTCTGTACCGGAACATTCTATGAATGGCCTGTTTCTGTACTGGAACATTCTATGAATGGCCTGTTTCTGTCCTGGAACATTCTATGAATGGCCTGTTTCTGTACCGGAACATTCTATGAATGGCCTGTTTCTGTACTGGAACATTCTATGAATGGCCTGTTTCTGTACTGGAACATTCTATGAATGGCCTGTTTCTGTCCTGGAACATTCTATGAATGGCCTGTTTCTGTACCGGAACATTCTATGAATGGCCTGTTTCTGTACCGGAACATTCTATGAATGGCCTGTTTCTGTACCGGAACATTCTATGAATGGCCTATTTCTGTACTGGAACATTCTATGAATGGCCTGTTTCTGTACTGGAACATTCTATGAATGGCCTGTTTCTGTACTGGAACATTCTATGAATGGCCTGTTTCTGTACTGGAACATTCTATGAATGGCCTGTTTCTGTACTGGAACATTCTATGAATGGCCTGTTTCTGTACCGGAACATTCTATGAATGGCCTGTTTCTGTCCTGGAACATTCTATGAATGGCCTGTTTCTGTCCTGGAACATTCTATGAATGGCCTGTTTCTGTACCGGAACATTCTATGAATGGCCTGTTTCTGTACTGGAACATTCTATGAATGGCCTGTTTCTGTACCGGAACATTCTATGAATGGCCTGTTTCTGTACCGGAACATTCTATGAATGGCCTGTTTCTGTCCTGGAACATTCTATGAATGGCCTGTTTCTGTACCGGAACATTCTATGAATGGCCTGTTTCTGTACTGGAACATTCTATGAATGGCCTGTTTCTGTACCGGAACATTCTATGAATGGCCTGTTTCTGTACTGGAACATTCTATGAATGGCCTGTTTCTGTACTGGAACATTCTATGAATGGCCTGTTTCTGTACCGGAACATTCTATGAATGGCCTGTTTCTGTCCTGGAACATTCTATGAATGGCCTGTTTCTGTACCGGAACATTCTATGAATGGCCTGTTTCTGTACTGGAACATTCTATGAATGGCCTGTTTCTGTACTGGAACATTCTATGAATGGCCTGTTTCTGTACCGGAACATTCTATGAATGGCCTGTTTCTGTCCTGGAACATTCTATGAATGGCCTGTTTCTGTCCTGGAACATTCTATGAATGGCCTGTTTCTGTACCGGAACATTCTATGAATGGCCTGTTTCTGTACTGGAACATTCTATGAATGGCCTGTTTCTGTACTGGAACATTCTATGAATGGCCTGTTTCTGTACTGGAACATTCTATGAATGGCCTGTTTCTGTACCGGAACATTCTATGAATGGCCTGTTTCTGTCCTGGAACATTCTATGAATGGCCTGTTTCTGTCCTGGAACATTCTATGAATGGCCTGTTTCTGTACCGGAACATTCTATGAATGGCCTGTTTCTGTACTGGAACATTCTATGAATGGCCTGTTTCTGTACTGGAACATTCTATGAATGGCCTGTTTCTGTACCGGAACATTCTATGAATGGCCTGTTTCTGTACTGGAACATTCTATGAATGGCCTGTTTCTGTACTGGAACATTCTATGAATGGCCTGTTTCTGTACCGGAACATTCTATGAATGGCCTGTTTCTGTACTGGAACATTCTATGAATGGCCTGTTTCTGTACTGGAACATTCTATGAATGGCCTGTTTCTGTCCCGGAACATTCTATGAATGGCCTGTTTCTGTCCTGGAACATTCTATGAATGGCCTGTTTCTGTCCCGGAACATTCTATGAATGGCCTGTTTCTGTACTGGAACATTCTATGAATGGCCTGTTTCTGTACCGGAACATTCTATGAATGGCCTGTTTCTGTACTGGAACATTCTATGAATGGCCTGTTTCTGTCCCGGAACATTCTATGAATGGCCTGTTTCTGTACTGGAACATTCTATGAATGGCCTGTTTCTGTCCCGGAACATTCTATGAATGGCCTGTTTCTGTACTGGAACATTCTATGAATGGCCTGTTTCTGTACCGGAACATTCTATGAATGGCCTGTTTCTGTACTGGAACATTCTATGAATGGCCTGTTTCTGTCCTGGAACATTCTATGAATGGCCAGTTTCTGTACTGGAACATTCCATGAATGGCCTGTTTCTGTACTGGAACATTCTATGAATGGCCTGTTTCTGTACTGGAACATTCTATGAATGGCCTGTTTCTGTACCGGAACATTCTATGAATGGCCTGTTTCTGTACTGGAACATTCTATGAATGGCCTGTTTCTGTACCGGAACATTCTATGAATGGCCTGTTTCTGTCCCGGAACATTCTATGAATGGCCTGTTTCTGTCCCGGAACATTCTATGAATGGCCTGTTTCTGTACTGGAACATTCTATGAATGGCCTGTTTCTGTGCTGGAACATTCTATGAATGGCCTGTTTCTGTACTGGAACATTCTATGAATGGCCTGTTTCTGTACTGGAACATTCTATGAATGGCCTGTTTCTGTCCTGGAACATTCTATGAATGGCCTGTTTCTGTACTGGAACATTCTATGAATGGCCTGTTTCTGTACCGGAACATTCTATGAATGGCCTGTTTCTGTACTGGAACATTCTATGAATGGCCTGTTTCTGTACTGGAACATTCTATGAATGGCCTGTTTCTGTGCTGGAACATTCTATGAATGGCCTGTTTCTGTACTGGAACATTATATGAATGGCCTGTTTCTGTACTGGAACATTCTATGAATGGCCTGTTTCTGTGCTGGAACATTCTATGAATGGCCTGTTTCTGTACTGGAACATTCTATGAATGGCCTGTTTCTGTACTGGAACATTATATGAATGGCCTGTTTCTGTACTGGAACATTCTATGAATGGCCTGTTTCTGTGCTGGAACATTCTATGAATGGCCTGTTTCTGTCCCGGAACATTCTATGAATGGTCTGTTTCTGTCCTGGAACATTCTATGAATGGTCTGTTTCTGTACTGGAACATTCTATGAATGGCCTGTTTCTGTACTGGAACATTCTATGAATGGCCTGTTTCTGTACTGGAACATTCTATGAATGGCCTGTTTCTGTACTGGAACATTCTATGAATGGCCTGTTTCTGTACTGGAACATTCTATGAATGGCCTGTTTCTGTACTGGAACATTCTATGAATGGCCTGTTTCTGTACTGGAACATTCTATGAATGGCCTGTTTCTGTACTGGAACATTCTATGAATGGCCTGTTTCTGTACTGGAACATTCTATGAATGGCCTGTTTCTGTCCCGGAACATTCTATGAATGGCCTGTTTCTGTACCGGAACATTCTATGAATGGCCTGTTTCTGTCCCGGAACATTCTATGAATGGCCTGTTTCTGTCCTGGAACATTCTATGAATGGCCTGTTTCTGTACTGGAACATTCTATGAATGGCCTGTTTCTGTACTGGAACATTCTATGAATGGCCTGTTTCTGTCCCGGAACATTCTATGAATGGCCTGTTTCTGTACTGGAACATTCTATGAATGGCCTGTTTCTGTACTGGAACATTCTATGAATGGCCTGTTTCTGTCCCGGAACATTCTATGAATGGCCTGTTTCTGTACTGGAACATTCTATGAATGGCCTGTTTCTGTACTGGAACATTCTATGAATGGCCTGTTTCTGTACTGGAACATTCTATGAATGGCCTGTTTCTGTCCCGGAACATTCTATGAATGGCCTGTTTCTGTACTGGAACATTCTATGAATGGCCTGTTTCTGTACCGGAACATTCTATGAATGGCCTGTTTCTGTACTGGAACATTCTATGAATGGCCTGTTTCTGTCCTGGAACATTCTATGAATGGCCTGTTTCTGTAATGGAACATTCTATGAATGGCCTGTTTCTGTCCTGGAACATTCTATGAATGGCCTGTTTCTGTAATGGAACATTCTATGAATGGCCTGTTTCTGTCCTGGAACATTCTATGAATGGCCTGTTTCTGTAATGGAACATTCTATGAATGGCCTGTTTCTGTCCCGGAACATTCTATGAATGGCCTGTTTCTGTACTGGAACATTCTATGAATGGCCTGTTTCTGTAATGGAACATTCTATGAATGGCCTGTTTCTGTACTGGAACATTCTATGAATGGCCTGTTTCTGTACCGGAACATTCTATGAATGGCCTGTTTCTGTCCCGGAACATTCTATGAATGGTCTGTTTCTGTACTGGAACATTCTATGAATGGCCTGTTTCTGTCCTGGAACATTCTATGAATGGCCTGTTTCTGTACTGGAACATTCTATGAATGGCCTGTTTCTGTCCCGGAACATTCTATGAATGGCCTGTTTCTGTACTGGAACATTCTATGAATGGCCTGTTTCTGTACTGGAACATTCTATGAATGGCCTGTTTCTGTCCCGGAACATTCTATGAATGGCCTGTTTCTGTACTGGAACATTCTATGAATGGCCTGTTTCTGTCCTGGAACATTCTATGAATGGCCTGTTTCTGTACCGGAACATTCTATGAATGGCCTGTTTCTGTACTGGAACATTCTATGAATGGCCTGTTTCTGTACCGGAACATTCTATGAATGGCCTGTTTCTGTACTGGAACATTCTATGAATGGCCTGTTTCTGTACTGGAACATTCTATGAATGGCCTGTTTCTGTCCTGGAACATTCTATGAATGGCCTGTTTCTGTACTGGAACATTCTATGAATGGTCTGTTTCTGTCCTGGAACATTCTATGAATGGCCTGTTTCTGTACTGGAACATTCTATGAATGGCCTGTTTCTGTCCCGGAACATTCTATGAATGGCCTGTTTCTGTACTGGAACATTCTATGAATGGCCTGTTTCTGTCCTGGAACATTCTATGAATGGCCTGTTTCTGTACTGGAACATTCTATGAATGGCCTGTTTCTGTACTGGAACATTCTATGAATGGCCTGTTTCTGTACTGGAACATTCTATGAATGGCCTGTTTCTGTACTGGAACATTCTATGAATGGCCTGTTTCTGTACTGGAACATTCTATGAATGGCCTGTTTCTGTCCTGGAACATTCTATGAATGGCCTGTTTCTGTACTGGAACATTCTATGAATGGCCTGTTTCTGTACTGGAACATTCTATGAATGGCCTGTTTCTGTACCGGAACATTCTATGAATGGCCTGTTTCTGTACCGGAACATTCTATGAATGGCCTGTTTCTGTACTGGAACATTCTATGAATGGCCTGTTTCTGTCCTGGAACATTCTATGAATGGCCTGTTTCTGTACTGGAACATTCTATGAATGGCCAGTTTCTGTACCGGAACATTCTATGAATGGCCTGTTTCTGTCCTGGAACATTCTATGAATGGCCTGTTTCTGTACTGGAACATTCTATGAATGGCCTGTTTCTGTACTGGAACATTCTATGAATGGCCTGTTTCTGTACTGGAACATTCTATGAATGGCCTGTTTCTGTACCGGAACATTCTATGAATGGCCTGTTTCTGTACTGGAACATTCTATGAATGGCCTGTTTCTGTACTGGAACATTCTATGAATGGCCTGTTTCTGTCCTGGAACATTCTATGAATGGCCTGTTTCTGTCCTGGAACATTCTATGAATGGCCTGTTTCTGTACTGGAACATTCTATGAATGGCCTGTTTCTGTCCTGGAACATTCTATGAATGGCCTGTTTCTGTCCCGGAACATTCTATGAATGGCCTGTTTCTGTCCCGGAACATTCTATGAATGGCCTGTTTCTGTAATGGAACATTCTATGAATGGTCTGTTTCTGTAATGGAACATTCTATGAATGGCCTGTTTCTGTAATGGAACATTCTATGAATGGTCTGTTTCTGTAATGGAACATTCTATGAATGGCCTGTTTCTGTAATGGAACATTCTATGAATGGCCTGTTTCTGTAATGGAACATTCTATGAATGGTCTGTTTCTGTACTGGAACATTCTATGAATGGTCTGTTTCTGTCCCGGAACATTCTATGAATGGCCTGTTTCTGTAATGGAACATTCTATGAATGGCCTGTTTCTGTACTGGAACATTCTATGAATGGTCTGTTTCTGTACTGGAACATTCTATGAATGGCCTGTTTCTGTAATGGAACATTCTATGAATGGCCTGTTTCTGTAATGGAACATTCTATGAATGGTCTGTTTCTGTCCCGGAACATTCTATGAATGGCCTGTTTCTGTCCCGGAACATTCTATGAATGGCCTGTTTCTGTAATGGAACATTCTATGAATGACCTGTTTCTGTCCTGGAACATTCTATGAATGGCCTGTTTCTGTCCCGGAACATTCTATGAATGGCCTGTTTCTGTCCCGGAACATTCTATGAATGGCCTGTTTCTGTAATGGAACATTCTATGAATGGCCTGTTTCTGTCCCGGAACATTCTATGAATGGCCTGTTTCTGTACTGGAACATTCTATGAATGGCCTGTTTCTGTACTGGAACATTCTATGAATGGCCTGTTTCTGTCCCGGAACATTCTATGAATGGCCTGTTTCTGTCCCGGAACATTCTATGAATGGCCTGTTTCTGTAATGGAACATTCTATGAATGGCCTGTTTCTGTCCCGGAACATTCTATGAATGGCCTGTTTCTGTACTGGAACATTCTATGAATGGTCTGTTTCTGTCCCGGAACATTCTATGAATGGCCTGTTTCTGTAATGGAACATTCTATGAATGGCCTGTTTCTGTACTGGAACATTCTATGAATGGTCTGTTTCTGTAATGGAACATTCTATGAATGGCCTGTTTCTGTACTGGAACATTCTATGAATGGCCTGTTTCTGTACTGGAACATTCTATGAATGGCCTGTTTCTGTACTGGAACATTCTATGAAGGGCCTGTTTCTGTCCTGGAACATTCTATGAATGGCCTGTTTCTGTACTGGAACATTCTATGAATGGCCTGTTTCTGTACCGGAACATTCTATGAATGGCCTGTTTCTGTACTGGAACATTCTATGAATGGCCTGTTTCTGTCCTGGAACATTCTATGAATGGCCTGTTTCTGTACTGGAACATTCTATGAATGGCCTGTTTCTGTACTGGAACATTCTATGAATGGCCTGTTTCTGTACTGGAACATTCTATGAATGGCCTGTTTCTGTACCGGAACATTCTATGAATGGCCTGTTTCTGTACCGGAACATTCTATGAATGGCCTGTTTCTGTACTGGAACATTCTATGAATGGCCTGTTTCTGTCCCGGAACATTCTATGAATGGCCTGTTTCTGTACTATGAATGGCCTGTTTCTGTACTGGAACATTCTATGAATGGCCTGTTTCTGTCCCGGAACATTCTATGAATGGCCTGTTTCTGTACTGGAACATTCTATGAATGGCCTGTTTCTGTACTGGAACATTCTATGAATGGCCTGTTTCTGTACTGGAACATTCTATGAATGGCCTGTTTCTGTCCCGGAACATTCTATGAATGGCCTGTTTCTGTCCTGGAACATTCTATGAATGGCCTGTTTCTGTACTGGAACATTCTATGAATGGCCTGTTTCTGTACTGGAACATTCTATGAATGGCCTGTTTCTGTCCCGGAACATTCTATGAATGGCCTGTTTCTGTAATGGAACATTCTATGAATGGCCTGTTTCTGTCCTGGAACATTCTATGAATGGCCTGTTTCTGTAATGGAACATTCTATGAATGGCCTGTTTCTGTCCTGGAACATTCTATGAATGGCCTGTTTCTGTACTGGAACATTCTATGAATGGCCTGTTTCTGTACTGGAACATTCTATGAATGGCCTGTTTCTGTCCCGGAACATTCTATGAATGGCCTGTTTCTGTAATGGAACATTCTATGAATGGCCTGTTTCTGTACCGGAACATTCTATGAATGGCCTGTTTCTGTAATGGAACATTCTATGAATGGCCTGTTTCTGTACTGGAACATTCTATGAATGGCCTGTTTCTGTAATGGAACATTCTATGAATGGCCTGTTTCTGTCCTGGAACATTCTATGAATGGCCTGTTTCTGTACTGGAACATTCTATGAATGGCCTGTTTCTGTACTGGAACATTCTATGAATGGCCTGTTTCTGTACTGGAACATTCTATGAATGGCCTGTTTCTGTACTGGAACATTCTATGAATGGCCTGTTTCTGTACTGGAACATTCTATGAATGGCCTGTTTCTGTACTGGAACATTCTATGAATGGCCTGTTTCTGTACTGGAACATTCTATGAATGGCCTGTTTCTGTACTGGAACATTCTATGAATGGCCTGTTTCTGTACTGGAACATTCTATGAATGGCCTGTTTCTGTACTGGAACATTCTATGAATGGCCTGTTTCTGTACTGGAACATTCTATGAATGGCCTGTTTCTGTACTGGAACATTCTATGAATGGCCTGTTTCTGTACTGGAACATTCTATGAATGGCCTGTTTCTGTACTGGAACATTCTATGAATGGCCTGTTTCTGTCCCGGAACATTCCATGAATGGCCTGTTTCTGTCCTGGAACATTCTATGAATGGCCTGTTTCTGTCCCGGAACATTCTATGAATGGCCTGTTTCTGTCCCGGAACATTCTATGAATGGCCTGTTTCTGTAATGGAACATTCTATGAATGGTCTGTTTCTGTAATGGAACATTCTATGAATGGCCTGTTTCTGTCCCGGAACATTCTATGAATGGCCTGTTTCTGTCCTGGAACATTCTATGAATGGCCTGTTTCTGTAATGGAACATTCTATGAATGGCCTGTTTCTGTAATGGAACATTCTATGAATGGTCTGTTTCTGTAATGGAACATTCTATGAATGGCCTGTTTCTGTACTGGAACATTCTATGAATGGCCTGTTTCTGTACTGGAACATTCTATGAATGGCCTGTTTCTGTACCGGAACATTCTATGAATGGCCTGTTTCTGTACCGGAACATTCTATGAATGGCCTGTTTCTGTCCTGGAACATTCTATGAATGGCCTGTTTCTGTACTGGAACATTCTATGAATGGCCTGTTTCTGTACTGGAACATTCTATGAATGGCCTGTTTCTGTACTGGAACATTCTATGAATGGCCTGTTTCTGTACCGGAACATTCTATGAATGGCCTGTTTCTGTACTGGAACATTCTATGAATGGCCTGTTTCTGTACTGGAACATTCTATGAATGGCCTGTTTCTGTACCGGAACATTCTATGAATGGCCTGTTTCTGTACTGGAACATTCTATGAATGGCCTGTTTCTGTACTGGAACATTCTATGAATGGCCTGTTTCTGTACCGGAACATTCTATGAATGGCCTGTTTCTGTACCGGAACATTCTATGAATGGCCTGTTTCTGTACTGGAACATTCTATGAATGGCCTGTTTCTGTACCGGAACATTCTATGAATGGCCTGTTTCTGTACCGGAACATTCTATGAATGGCCTGTTTCTGTACCGGAACATTCTATGAATGGCCTGTTTCTGTCCCGGAACATTCTATGAATGGCCTGTTTCTGTACCGGAACATTCTATGAATGGCCTGTTTCTGTACTGGAACATTCTATGAATGGCCTGTTTCTGTACTGGAACATTCTATGAATGGCCTGTTTCTGTACTGGAACATTCTATGAATGGCCTGTTTCTGTACTGGAACATTCTATGAATGGCCTGTTTCTGTACTGGAACATTCTATGAATGGCCTGTTTCTGTCCTGGAACATTCTATGAATGGCCTGTTTCTGTACCGGAACATTCTATGAATGGCCTGTTTCTGTCCTGGAACATTCTATGAATGGCCTGTTTCTGTACTGGAACATTCTATGAATGGCCTGTTTCTGTCCTGGAACATTCTATGAATGGCCTGTTTCTGTAATGGAACATTCTATGAATGGTCTGTTTCTGTAATGGAACATTCTATGAATGGCCTGTTTCTGTACCGGAACATTCTATGAATGGCCTGTTTCTGTAATGGAACATTCTATGAATGGCCTGTTTCTGTCCCGGAACATTCTATGAATGGCCTGTTTCTGTACTGGAACATTCTATGAATGGCCTGTTTCTGTACTGGAACATTCTATGAATGGCCTGTTTCTGTCCTGGAACATTCTATGAATGGCCTGTTTCTGTACTGGAACATTCTATGAATGGCCTGTTTCTGTACTGGAACATTCTATGAATGGCCTGTTTCTGTACTGGAACATTCTATGAATGGTCTGTTTCTGTAATGGAACATTCTATGAATGGCCTGTTTCTGTCCTGGAACATTCTATGAATGGCCTGTTTCTGTACCGGAACATTCTATGAATGGTCTGTTTCTGTAATGGAACATTCTATGAATGGCCTGTTTCTGTCCTGGAACATTCTATGAATGGCCTGTTTCTGTACCGGAACATTCTATGAATGGCCTGTTTCTGTACTGGAACATTCTATGAATGGTCTGTTTCTGTACTGGAACATTCTATGAATGGTCTGTTTCTGTAATGGAACATTCTATGAATGGCCTGTTTCTGTACTGGAACATTCTATGAATGGCCTGTTTCTGTCCTGGAACATTCTATGAATGGCCTGTTTCTGTACCGGAACATTCTATGAATGGTCTGTTTCTGTAATGGAACATTCTATGAATGGCCTGTTTCTGTACTGGAACATTCTATGAATGGCCTGTTTCTGTCCTGGAACATTCTATGAATGGCCTGTTTCTGTACTGGAACATTCTATGAATGGCCTGTTTCTGTACTGGAACATTCTATGAATGGCCTGTTTCTGTCCTGGAACATTCTATGAATGGCCTGTTTCTGTACTGGAACATTCTATGAATGGCCTGTTTCTGTACTGGAACATTCTATGAATGGCCTGTTTCTGTACCGGAACATTCTATGAATGGCCTGTTTCTGTCCTGGAACATTCTATGAATGGCCTGTTTCTGTACTGGAACATTCTATGAATGGCCTGTTTCTGTACTGGAACATTCTATGAATGGCCTGTTTCTGTCCTGGAACATTCTATGAATGGCCTGTTTCTGTACTGGAACATTCTATGAATGGCCTGTTTCTGTCCTGGAACATTCTATGAATGGCCTGTTTCTGTACTGGAACATTCTATGAATGGCCTGTTTCTGTCCTGGAACATTCTATGAATGGCCTGTTTCTGTACTGGAACATTCTATGAATGGCCTGTTTCTGTACTGGAACATTCTATGAATGGCCTGTTTCTGTACCGGAACATTCTATGAATGGCCTGTTTCTGTCCTGGAACATTCTATGAATGGCCTGTTTCTGTACTGGAACATTCTATGAATGGCCTGTTTCTGTACTGGAACATTCTATGAATGGCCTGTTTCTGTCCTGGAACATTCTATGAATGGCCTGTTTCTGTACTGGAACATTCTATGAATGGCCTGTTTCTGTCCTGGAACATTCTATGAATGGCCTGTTTCTGTACTGGAACATTCTATGAATGGCCTGTTTCTGTACTGGAACATTCTATGAATGGCCTGTTTCTGTACCGGAACATTCTATGAATGGCCTGTTTCTGTACTGGAACATTCTATGAATGGCCTGTTTCTGTCCTGGAACATTCTATGAATGGCCTGTTTCTGTACTGGAACATTCTATGAATGGCCTGTTTCTGTCCTGGAACATTCTATGAATGGCCTGTTTCTGTAATGGAACATTCTATGAATGGCCTGTTTCTGTAATGGAACATTCTATGAATGGCCTGTTTCTGTACTGGAACATTCTATGAATGGCCTGTTTCTGTCCTGGAACATTCTATGAATGGCCTGTTTCTGTACTGGAACATTCTATGAATGGCCTGTTTCTGTACTGGAACATTCTATGAATGGCCTGTTTCTGTCCTGGAACATTCTATGAATGGCCTGTTTCTGTACTGGAACATTCTATGAATGGCCTGTTTCTGTCCTGGAACATTCTATGAATGGCCTGTTTCTGTCCCGGAACATTCTATGAATGGCCTGTTTCTGTACTGGAACATTCTATGAATGGCCTGTTTCTGTACTGGAACATTCTATGAATGGCCTGTTTCTGTAATGGAACATTCTATGAATGGCCTGTTTCTGTACTGGAACATTCTATGAATGGCCTGTTTCTGTACCGGAACATTCTATGAATGGCCTGTTTCTGTACTGGAACATTCTATGAATGGCCTGTTTCTGTAATGGAACATTCTATGAATGGCCTGTTTCTGTCCTGGAACATTCTATGAATGGCCTGTTTCTGTAATGGAACATTCTATGAATGGCCTGTTTCTGTACTGGAACATTCTATGAATGGCCTGTTTCTGTACTGGAACATTCTATGAATGGCCTGTTTCTGTACTGGAACATTCTATGAATGGCCTGTTTCTGTACTGGAACATTCTATGAATGGCCTGTTTCTGTAATGGAACATTCTATGAATGGCCTGTTTCTGTACTGGAACATTCTATGAATGGCCTGTTTCTGTACCGGAACATTCTATGAATGGCCTGTTTCTGTACTGGAACATTCTATGAATGGCCTGTTTCTGTAATGGAACATTCTATGAATGGCCTGTTTCTGTCCTGGAACATTCTATGAATGGCCTGTTTCTGTACTGGAACATTCTATGAATGGCCTGTTTCTGTAATGGAACATTCTATGAATGGCCTGTTTCTGTACTGGAACATTCTATGAATGGCCTGTTTCTGTCCTGGAACATTCTATGAATGGCCTGTTTCTGTAATGGAACATTCTATGAATGGCCTGTTTCTGTACTGGAACATTCTATGAATGGCCTGTTTCTGTCCTGGAACATTCTATGAATGGCCTGTTTCTGTACTGGAACATTCTATGAATGGCCTGTTTCTGTCCCGGAACATACTATGAATGGCCTGTTTCTGTACTGGAACATTCTATGAATGGTCTGTTTCTGTACCGGAACATTCTATGAATGGCCTGTTTCTGTCCTGGAACATTCTATGAATGGCCTGTTTCTGTCCTGGAACATTCTATGAATGGCCTGTTTCTGTACTGGAACATTCTATGAATGGCCTGTTTCTGTCCCGGAACATACTATGAATGGCCTGTTTCTGTACTGGAACATTCTATGAATGGTCTGTTTCTGTACCGGAACATTCTATGAATGGCCTGTTTCTGTACCGGAACATTCTATGAATGGCCTGTTTCTGTAATGGAACATTCTATGAATGGCCTGTTTCTGTACTGGAACATTCTATGAATGGCCTGTTTCTGTCCCGGAACATTCTATGAATGGCCTGTTTCTGTACCGGAACATTCTATGAATGGCCTGTTTCTGTACCGGAACATTCTATGAATGGCCTGTTTCTGTACTGGAACATTCTATGAATGGCCTGTTTCTGTCCTGGAACATTCTATGAATGGCCTGTTTCTGTACTGGAACATTCTATGAATGGTCTGTTTCTGTACCGGAACATTCTATGAATGGCCTGTTTCTGTACTGGAACATTCTATGAATGGTCTGTTTCTGTACCGGAACATTCTATGAATGGCCTGTTTCTGTACTGGAACATTCTATGAATGGCCTGTTTCTGTACTGGAACATTCTATGAATGGCCTGTTTCTGTACTGGAACATTCTATGAATGGCCTGTTTCTGTCCCGGAACATTCTATGAATGGCCTGTTTCTGTCCTGGAACATTCTATGAATGGCCTGTTTCTGTACTGGAACATTCTATGAATGGCCTGTTTCTGTACTGGAACATTCTATGAATGGCCTGTTTCTGTACTGGAACATTCTATGAATGGCCTGTTTCTGTACTGGAACATTCTATGAATGGCCTGTTTCTGTACTGGAACATTCTATGAATGGCCTTTTTCTGTACTGGAACATTCTATGAATGGCCTGTTTCTGTACTGGAACATTCTATGAATGGCCTGTTTCTGTACTGGAACATTCTATGAATGGCCTGTTTCTGTACTGGAACATTCTATGAATGGCCTGTTTCTGTACTGGAACATTCTATGAATGGCCTGTTTCTGTACTGGAACATTCTATGAATGGCCTGTTTCTGTACTGGAACATTCTATGAATGGCCTGTTTCTGTACTGGAACATTCTATGAATGGCCTGTTTCTGTACTGGAACATTCTATGAATGGCCTTTTTCTGTCCTGGAACATTCTATGAATGGCCTGTTTCTGTCCTGGAACATTCTATGAATGGCCTGTTTCTGTACTGGAACATTCTATGAATGGCCTGTTTCTGTACCGGAACATTCTATGAATGGCCTGTTTCTGTACTGGAACATTCTATGAATGGCCTGTTTCTGTACCGGAACATTCTATGAATGGCCTGTTTCTGTACCGGAACATTCTATGAATGGCCTGTTTCTGTCCTGGAACATTCTATGAATGGCCTGTTTCTGTCCCGGAACATTCTATGAATGGCCTGTTTCTGTACCGGAACATTCTATGAATGGCCTGTTTCTGTACTGGAACATTCTATGAATGGCCTGTTTCTGTACCGGAACATTCTATGAATGGCCTGTTTCTGTACTGGAACATTCTATGAATGGCCTGTTTCTGTCCTGGAACATTCTATGAATGGCCTGTTTCTGTACTGGAACATTCTATGAATGGCCTGTTTCTGTCCCGGAACATTCTATGAATGGCCTGTTTCTGTACTGGAACATTCTATGAATGGCCTGTTTCTGTACCGGAACATTCTATGAATGGCCTGTTTCTGTACTGGAACATTCTATGAATGGCCTGTTTCTGTCCCGGAACATTCTATGAATGGCCTGTTTCTGTACTGGAACATTCTATGAATGGCCTGTTTCTGTACCGGAACATTCTATGAATGGCCTGTTTCTGTCCCGGAACATTCTATGAATGGCCTGTTTCTGTACTGGAACATTCTATGAATGGCCTGTTTCTGTACCGGAACATTCTATGAATGGCCTGTTTCTGTCCCGGAACATTCTATGAATGGCCTGTTTCTGTACCGGAACATTCTATGAATGGCCTGTTTCTGTCCCGGAACATTCTATGAATGGCCTGTTTCTGTACTGGAACATTCTATGAATGGCCTGTTTCTGTACCGGAACATTCTATGAATGGCCTGTTTCTGTCCCGGAACATTCTATGAATGGCCTGTTTCTGTCCTGGAACATTCTATGAATGGCCTGTTTCTGTCCCGGAACATTCTATGAATGGCCTGTTTCTGTACCGGAACATTCTATGAATGGCCTGTTTCTGTACTGGAACATTCTATGAATGGCCTGTTTCTGTCCTGGAACATTCTATGAATGGCCTGTTTCTGTCCTGGAACATTCTATGAATGGCCTGTTTCTGTCCCGGAACATTCTATGAATGGCCTGTTTCTGTACCGGAACATTCTATGAATGGCCTGTTTCTGTACTGGAACATTCTATGAATGGCCTGTTTCTGTCCTGGAACATTCTATGAATGGCCTGTTTCTGTCCTGGAACATTCTATGAATGGCCTGTTTCTGTCCTGGAACATTCTATGAATGGCCTGTTTCTGTCCCGGAACATTCTATGAATGGCCTGTTTCTGTACCGGAACATTCTATGAATGGCCTGTTTCTGTCCTGGAACATTCTATGAATGGCCTGTTTCTGTCCTGGAACATTCTATGAATGGCCTGTTTCTGTACTGGAACATTCTATGAATGGCCTGTTTCTGTACTGGAACATTCTATGAATGGCCTGTTTCTGTACTGGAACATTCTATGAATGGCCTGTTTCTGTACTGGAACATTCTATGAATGGCCTGTTTCTGTACTGGAACATTCTATGAATGGCCTGTTTCTGTACTGGAACATTCTATGAATGGCCTGTTTCTGTACTGGAACATTCTATGAATGGCCTGTTTCTGTACTGGAACATTCTATGAATGGCCTGTTTCTGTAATGGAACATTCCATGAATGGCCTGTTTCTGTCCTGGAACATTCTATGAATGGCCTGTTTCTGTACTGGAACATTCTATGAATGGCCTGTTTCTGTACTGGAACATTCTATGAATGGCCTGTTTCTGTCCTGGAACATTCTATGAATGGCCTGTTTCTGTCCTGGAACATTCTATGAATGGCCTGTTTCTGTACTGGAACATTCTATGAATGGCCTGTTTCTGTACTGGAACATTCTATGAATGGCCTGTTTCTGTACTGGAACATTCTATGAATGGCCTGTTTCTGTACTGGAACATTCTATGAATGGCCTGTTTCTGTACCGGAACATTCTATGAATGGCCTGTTTCTGTAATGGAACATTCTATGAATGGCCAGTTTCTGTACTGGAACATTCTATGAATGGCCTGTTTCTGTCCTGGAACATTCTATGAATGGCCTGTTTCTGTCCCGGAACATTCTATGAATGGCCTGTTTCTGTCCTGGAACATTCTATGAATGGCCTGTTTCTGTCCTGGAACATTCTATGAATGGCCTGTTTCTGTACTGGAACATTCTATGAATGGCCTGTTTCTGTACTGGAACATTCTATGAATGGCCTGTTTCTGTAATGGAACATTCCATGAATGGCCTGTTTCTGTCCTGGAACATTCTATGAATGGCCTGTTTCTGTACCGGAACATTCTATGAATGGCCTGTTTCTGTACTGGAACATTCTATGAATGGCCTGTTTCTGTACTGGAACATTCTATGAATGGCCTGTTTCTGTCCTGGAACATTCTATGAATGGCCTGTTTCTGTACTGGAACATTCTATGAATGGCCTGTTTCTGTACTGGAACATTCTATGAATGGCCTGTTTCTGTCCTGGAACATTCTATGAATGGCCTGTTTCTGTCCTGGAACATTCTATGAATGGCCTGTTTCTGTACTGGAACATTCTATGAATGGCCTGTTTCTGTACCGGAACATTCTATGAATGGCCTGTTTCTGTACTGGAACATTCTATGAATGGCCTGTTTCTGTACAGGAACATTCTATGAATGGCCTGTTTCTGTACCGGAACATTCTATGAATGGCCTGTTTCTGTACTGGAACATTCTATGAATGGCCTGTTTCTGTACTGGAACATTCTATGAATGGCCTGTTTCTGTACTGGAACATTCTATGAATGGCCTGTTTCTGTACTGGAACATTCTATGAATGGCCTGTTTCTGTACTGGAACATTCTATGAATGGCCTGTTTCTGTCCCGGAACATTCTATGAATGGCCTGTTTCTGTACTGGAACATTCTATGAATGGCCTGTTTCTGTACCGGAACATTCTATGAATGGCCTGTTTCTGTCCCGGAACATTCTATGAATGGCCTGTTTCTGTACTGGAACATTCTATGAATGGCCTGTTTCTGTACTGGAACATTCTATGAATGGCCTGTTTCTGTCCCGGAACATTCTATGAATGGCCTGTTTCTGTACCGGAACATTCTATGAATGGCCTGTTTCTGTACTGGAACATTCTATGAATGGCCTGTTTCTGTACCGGAACATTCTATGAATGGCCTGTTTCTGTACTGGAACATTCTATGAATGGCCTGTTTCTGTACTGGAACATTCTATGAATGGCCTGTTTCTGTACTGGAACATTCTATGAATGGCCTGTTTCTGTACCGGAACATTCTATGAATGGCCTGTTTCTGTACTGGAACATTCTATGAATGGCCTGTTTCTGTACTGGAACATTCTATGAATGGCCTGTTTCTGTCCCGGAACATTCTATGAATGGCCTGTTTCTGTACTGGAACATTCTATGAATGGCCTGTTTCTGTACTGGAACATTCTATGAATGGCCTGTTTCTGTACCGGAACATTCTATGAATGGCCTGTTTCTGTACTGGAACATTCTATGAATGGCCTGTTTCTGTACTGGAACATTCTATGAATGGCCTGTTTCTGTCCCGGAACATTCTATGAATGGCCTGTTTCTGTACTGGAACATTCTATGAATGGCCTGTTTCTGTCCCGGAACATTCTATGAATGGCCTGTTTCTGTCCCGGAACATTCTATGAATGGCCTGTTTCTGTACCGGAACATTCTATGAATGGCCTGTTTCTGTACTGGAACATTCTATGAATGGCCTGTTTCTGTCCCGGAACATTCTATGAATGGCCTGTTTCTGTACTGGAACATTCTATGAATGGTCTGTTTCTGTAATGGAACATTCTATGAATGGCCTGTTTCTGTACTGGAACATTCTATGAATGGCCTGTTTCTGTACTGGAACATTCTATGAATGGCCTGTTTCTGTAATGGAACATTCTATGAATGGCCTGTTTCTGTACTGGAACATTCTATGAATGGCCTGTTTCTGTCCCGGAACATTCTATGAATGGCCTGTTTCTGTACTGGAACATTCTATGAATGGCCTGTTTCTGTACTGGAACATTCTATGAATGGCCTGTTTCTGTACTGGAACATTCTATGAATGGCCTGTTTCTGTACTGGAACATTCTATGAATGGCCTGTTTCTGTACTGGAACATTCTATGAATGGCCTGTTTCTGTCCTGGAACATTCTATGAATGGCCTGTTTCTGTACTGGAACATTCTATGAATGGCCTGTTTCTGTACTGGAACATTCTATGAATGGCCTGTTTCTGTACTGGAACATTCTATGAATGGCCTGTTTCTGTACTGGAACATTCTATGAATGGCCTGTTTCTGTACTGGAACATTCTATGAATGGCCTGTTTCTGTACTGGAACATTCTATGAATGGCCTGTTTCTGTACTGGAACATTCTATGAATGGCCTGTTTCTGTCCTGGAACATTCTATGAATGGCCTGTTTCTGTACTGGAACATTCTATGAATGGCCTGTTTCTGTACTGGAACATTCTATGAATGGCCTGTTTCTGTCCTGGAACATTCTATGAATGGCCTGTTTCTGTACTGGAACATTCTATGAATGGCCTGTTTCTGTAATGGAACATTCTATGAATGGCCTGTTTCTGTCCTGGAACATTCTATGAATGGCCTGTTTCTGTACTGGAACATTCTATGAATGGCCTGTTTCTGTCCTGGAACATTCTATGAATGGCCTGTTTCTGTCCTGGAACATTCTATGAATGGCCTGTTTCTGTACTGGAACATTCTATGAATGGCCTGTTTCTGTAATGGAACATTCTATGAATGGTCTGTTTCTGTACTGGAACATTCTATGAATGGCCTGTTTCTGTACTGGAACATTCTATGAATGGCCTGTTTCTGTACCGGAACATTCTATGAATGGCCTGTTTCTGTACTGGAACATTCTATGAATGGCCTGTTTCTGTACCGGAACATTCTATGAATGGCCTGTTTCTGTACTGGAACATTCTATGAATGGCCTGTTTCTGTACTGGAACATTCTATGAATGGCCTGTTTCTGTACCGGAACATTCTATGAATGGCCTGTTTCTGTCCTGGAACATTCTATGAATGGCCTGTTTCTGTACTGGAACATTCTATGAATGGCCTGTTTCTGTACCGGAACATTCTATGAATGGCCTGTTTCTGTACTGGAACATTCTATGAATGGCCTGTTTCTGTACTGGAACATTCTATGAATGGTCTGTTTCTGTACTGGAACATTCTATGAATGGTCTGTTTCTGTCCTGGAACATTCTATGAATGGCCTGTTTCTGTCCTGGAACATTCTATGAATGGTCTGTTTCTGTACCGGAACATTCTATGACTGCGTGGCCAGTGACAGTATTAACGAAGGGGAAGGTGAAGCAGGATTGCACTGTCGGAGGGTCAGTACTGAGGGAGCGCTGCACTGTCGGAGGGTCAGTACTGAGGGAGTGCTGCACTGTCGGAGGGTCAGTACTGAGGGAGCGCTGCACTGTCGGAGGGTCAGTACTGAGGGAGCGCTGCACTGTCGGAGTGTCAGTACTGAGGGAGCGCTGCACTGTCGGAGGGTCAGTACTGAGGGAGCGCTGCACTGTCGGAGGGTCAGTACTGAGGGAGAGCTGCACTGTCGGAGGGTCAGTACTGAGGGAGCGCTGCACTGTCGGAGGGTCAGTACTGAGGGAGTGCTGCACTGTCGGAGGGTCAGTACTGAGGGAGCGCTGCACTGTCGGAGGGTCAGTACTGAGGGAGCACTGCACTGTCGGAGGGTCAGTATTGAGTGGGCACTGCACTGTCGGAGGGTCAGTACTGAGGGAGCGCTGCACTGTCGGAGGGTCAGTACTGAGGGAGCGCTGCACTGTCGGAGGGTCAGTACTGAGGGAGTGCTGCACTGTCGGAGGGTCAGTACTGAGGGAGCGCTGCACTGTCGGAGGTGGGACATTAAACTAAGGCTCTCTCTCCCTATTCCAGTCGATATAAAAGATCCCAGGGCATTATTTCAGAGAAGAGCGGGGGAGTTCTCCTTGGTGACCTGGGTAATATTTACCCCTCAATCAGCAAAACAGACATCGCAGTTTGTGGGATCTTGCTGTGTAGAAATTACCTGCTGCATTCCCTACATTGCAACAGTGACTACACTTCAAAAAATACTTCACTGGCTGTAAAGCACTTTGTGACATTGTGAAAGGTGTAGGTTCTTTTAAAAGGTTTCTGTCGCACCTTTTACGACCTCAGTGAAGTCCCTTTTTTGAAATGTCGTCACTGTGGGGGATGATGATTTATAAACCAGTTTTAAAGTCCGGGTAACGATGCTTTCCTTGCGTTGAGTTGTTTGTTTTGGTGATGCCTCTTCCCCACACAATGACCCTGCCTCCCTAACCCTCCTCCCCACTGCATGTGGCAGTGCCCCTGTATATCACCTAGACCACAGTTAATAGGGATGGGCTGCTCATGGTGAGAGTACAGCACAAAGAGTGAAGAAAGGGAGACAAAGGTCAGCAACAGCACGAGAAAACTCCCTGTGAAAAGCCTTCACTCAGGCATTTGTTGCAGCTTCCCATTGATCACTGGCGTTTGCTCAGATCACTGATCAAACTTCTCCTTTCTAATTTTAGGAAGTCTCTCCAAGTCTCCACACTGTCTGTCCTTTGCGTACACCCACAGAGAGCCAGTACAGGCAGACTCAGCATCTGACAGCAGAAATGAAACCATGAGTCTGACAATCTCACTCACACAGCATCGCCTTGCTGACTCCTGACCAGCTGACCGCTGCCCTCTCGGAGACCTGAGCACATTCACCATCACTGGCCCGCTCTCAACAACTACTTTACAATCACTCACAATAAAGAATCCCTCTGACACCTCACACCGAGGAGTCACTAATACTGTATACATTATATACTGTATATTAAATACTATATATTGTATAGTATATACTATATATTATATACTGTATATTATACATTATATATTATATATTGTACATTATACATTATATATTGTGTATAAAACACTATATATTGTATATTATACATTATATATTGTACATTATATATTATATATTATACATTATACATTATATATTATATATTGTACATTATACATTATATATTGTGTATAAAACACTATATATTGTATATTATACATTATATATTGTACATTATATATTATATATTATACATTATACATTATATATTGTACATTATACATTATATACTGTACATTATACATTATACATTATACATTGTATATTATATACTATACACTATTTATTATACATTATATATTATACATTATATATGATACATTATACACTACGCTATCCATTATGGGAGTGTAAGAGTCCGTTAGGTATGGTATGTAGTCCTTAGTTGTTTTTGACAAGCAGACTCAGTCTGTCTCACCGTCTGTCTCACTGTCTGTCTCACTGGCCGTATTATTACAGAGGTCCAGTTGAAGCAGTGGAGTTGGATTGAGAGAGCAGTGAAGGGGCCGTGCTTCGTCAGTGCTCTCGAACAGGATGAGTGGACACATTCCTGCCGACTCTCCACATTGGCTGGTAATGCTGCCTTTTACTGTGTTACAGTGAGGATCCTGAAGCAGTGCTGGGAACACAGCAGCACCTGTGTGTGTGGTGAATTACTGATCGACAGGAGTCAGGATCCAATCATTCTCCACCGACTGGGTGACTTTCGACAGCTGCTGGAGGAGTGAGTCTTTGACTCAGTGGCAGTGTTCCTGCCTCTGAGTCTCAGGGTTCAGGGTTCAATCCCCACTCCAGACGAGACAGTCCCGGGGAGCAGAGACTGGGGCTCCAGACAGTCCCGGGGAGCGGAGGCTGGGGCTCCAGACAGTCCCGGGGAGGGGAGACCGGGGCTCCAGACAGTCCCGGGGAGGGGAGACCGGGGCTCCAGACAGTCCCAGGGAGCGGAGGCTGGGGCTCCAGACAGTCCCGGGGAGGGGAGACCGGGGCTCCAGACAGTCCCGGGGAGCGGAGACCGGGGCTCCAGACAGTCCCGGCGAGTGGGGCTCCAGACAGTCCCGGGGAGCGGAGGCTGGGGCTCCAGACAGTCCCGGGGAGTGGAGACTGGGGCTCCAGACAGTCCCGGGGAGCGGAGGCTGGGGCTCCAGACAGTCCCGGGGAGCGGAGACGGGGGCTCCAGACAGTCCCGGGGAGCGGAGACCGGAGCTCCAGACAGTCCCAGGGAGCGGAGGCTGGGGCTCCAGACAGTCCCGGGGAGCGGAGACTGGGGCTCCAGACAGTCCCGGGGAGCGGAGGCTGGGGCTCCAGACAGTCCCGGGGAGCGGAGACTGGAGCTCCAGACAGTCCCGGGGAGTGGAGCTCCAGACAGTCCCGGGGAGCGGAGGCTGGAGCTCCAGACAGTCCCGGGGAGTGGAGACCGGAGCTCCAGACAGTCCCGGGGAGCGGAGGCTGGAGCTCCAGACAGTCCCGGGGAGTGGAGACCGGAGCTCCAGACAGTCCCGGGGAGTGGAGACCGGGGCTCCAGACAGTCCCGGGGAGCGGAGGCTGGGGCTCCAGACAGTCCCGGGGAGCGGAGGCTGGGGCTCCAGACAGTCCCGGGGAGGGGAGACCGGAGCTCCAGACAGTCCCGGGGAGTGGAGACCGGAGCTCCAGACAGTCCCGGGGAGCGGAGACCGGAGCTCCAGACAGTCCCGGGGAGTGGAGACCGGAGCTCCAGACAGTCCCGGGGAGCGGAGGCTGGGGCTCCAGACAGTCCCGGGGAGTGGAGACCGGGGCTCCAGACAGTCCCGGGGAGCGGAGACCGGAGCTCCAGACAGTCCCGGGGAGCGGAGACCGGAGCTCCAGACAGTCCCGGGGATCGGTGCTCCAGACTCTCCCGGGGAGCGGTGCTCCAGACAGTCCCGGGGAGCGATGCTCCAGACTCTCCCGGGGAGCGATGCTCCAGACTCTCCCGGGGAGCGATGCTCCAGACTCTCCCGGGGAGCGATGCTCCAGACTCTCCCGGGGAGCGATGCTCCAGACTCTCCCGGGGAGCGGTGCTCCAGACTCTCCCGGGGAGCGATGCTCCAGACTCTCCCGGGGAGCGGTGCTCCAGACTCTCCCGGGGAGCGGTGCTCCAGACTCTCCCGGGGAGCGATGCTCCAGACAGTCCCGGGGAGCGGTGCTCCAGACAGTCCCGGGGAGCGGTGCTCCAGACAGTCCCGGGGAGCGGTGCTCCAGACAGTCCCGGGGAGCGGTGCTCCAGACAGTCCCGGGGAGCGGTGCTCCAGACAGTCCCGGGGAGCGGTGCTCCAGACTCTCCCGAGGAGCGGTGCTCCAGACTCTCCCGGGGAGCGGTGCTCCAGACTCTCCCGAGGAGCGGTGCTCCAGACTCTCCCGAAGAGCGGTGCTCCAGACTCTCCCGGGGAGCGATGCTCCAGACTCTCCCGGGGAGCGATGCTCCAGACTCTCCCGGGGAGCGGTGCTCCAGACAGTCCCGGGGAGCGGTGCTCCAGACAGTCCCGGGGAGCGGTGCTCCAGACAGTCCCGGGGAGCGGTGCTCCAGACTCTCCCGAGGAGCGGTGCTCCAGACTCTCCCGAAGAGCGGTGCTCCAGACTCTCCCGGGGAGCGATGCTCCAGACTCTCCCGGGGAGCGATGCTCCAGACTCTCCCGGGGAGCGGTGCTCCAGACAGTCCCGGGGAGCGGTGCTCCAGACAGTCCCGGGGAGCGGTGCTCCAGACAGTCCCGGGGAGCGGTGCTCCAGACAGTCCCGGGGAGCGGTGCTCCAGACTCTCCCGGGGAGCGATGCTCCAGACTCTCCCGGGGAGCGATGCTCCAGACTCTCCCGGGGAGCGATGGTCCAGACTCTCCCGGGGAGCGGTGCTCCAGACTCTCCCGGGGAGCGATGCTCCAGACTCTCCCGGGGAGCGATGCTCCAGACTCTCCCGGGGAGCGGTGCTCCAGACAGTCCCGGGGAGCGGTGCTCCAGACAGTCCCGGGGAGCGGTGCTCCAGACTCTCCCGGGGAGCGATGCTCCAGACAGTCCCGGGGAGCGGTGCTCCAGACTCTCCCGGGGAGCGATGCTCCAGACTCTCCCGGGGAGCGGTGCTCCAGACTCTCCCGGGGAGCAGAGACCGGTGCTCCAGACTCTCCCGGGGAGCAGAGACCGGTGCTCCAGACTCTCCCGGGGAGCAGAGACCGGTGCTCCAGACTCTCCCGGGGAGCAGAGACCGGTGCTCCAGACTCTCCCGGGGAGCAGAGACCGGTGCTCCAGACTCTCCCGGGGAGCAGAGACCGGTGCTCCAGACTCTCCCGGGGAGCAGAGACCAGTGCTCCAGACTCTCCCGGGGAGCAGAGACCGGTGCTCCAGACTCTCCCGGGGAGCGATGCTCCAGACTCTCCCGGGGAGCGATGCTCCAGACTCTCCCGGGGAGCGGTGCTCCAGACTCTCCCGGGGAGCGGTGCTCCAGACTCTCCCGGGGAGCGGAGACCGGAGCTCCAGACTCTCCCGGGGAGCAGAGACCGGTGCTCCGGCTCTGAATGCTGGGTTGACATCCAGCAGGATTCTCGTGGGTGTGCGTAGCCCCCACCCCCCCATCACATGATTGTAGGAGCCCATAAAAGCCTCCGACATTTCGGACGAACCCCCTGTCGCCTGGTATAAAGATGGTTACAGCCGTGGAGACAGTGTTCATGTCACAGACTGTTAATCAGACTGGGAATCCTCCCACTGCTCCACACTGTCCTTCAAGGGAAGAACAGAAAGATACAGACAGACCTGCTGGTGTGATGTGGGCTTTCTGTCCATTGGCACAACTCCCCCTATGGAGGAGGGGGCGATGCCAGGGCCAGGGCTGGCAATCTTTAGCCAAAGGTGTTTTTTACATTTTGTGGAAGATTTTCCTCCGACCCCGCTGCAGCTTGCTGGGGTTTCTCTCCAATAAAACCATAGGCCCCATTTTAACCCTCCCGGGTATCTGTTATTCGATATATAAACCCCCCGAACCCCTCGATTAGATTCCAGTCTGTAACTCACTCCCGGGTATCTGTTATTCGATATATAAACCCCCCGAACCCCTCGATTAGATTCCAGTCTGTAACTCACTCCCGGGTATCTGTTATTCTATATATAAACCCCCCCGAACCCCTCGATTAGATTCCAGCCTGTAACTCACTCCCGGGTATCTGTTATTCTATATATAAACCCCCCGAACCCCTCGATTAGATTCCAGCCTGTAACTCACTCCCGGGTATCTGTTATTCTATATATAAACCCCCTGAACCCCTCGATTAGATTCCAGTCTGTAACTCACTCCTGGGTATCTGTTATTCTATATATAAACCCCCCCGAACCCCTCGATTAGATTCCAGCCTGTAACTCACTCCCGGGTATCTGTTATTCTACATATAAACCCCCCGAACCCCTCGATTAGATTCCAGCCTGTAACTCACTCCCGGGTATCTGTTATTCTATATATGAACCCCCCGAACCCCTCGATTAGATTCCAGCCTGTAACTCACTCCCGGGTATCTGTTATTCTACATATAAACCCCCCGAACCCCTCGATTAGATTCCAGCCTGTAACTCACTCCCGGGTATCTGTTATTCTATATATAAACCCCCCGAACCCCTCGATTAGATTCCAGTCTGTAACTCACTCCCGGGTATCTGTTATTCTATATATAAACCCCCCGAACCCCTCGATTAGATTCCAGCCTGTGACTCACTCCCGGGTATCTGTTATTCTATATATAAAAACCCCCGAACCCCTCGATTAGATTCCAGCCTGTAACTCACTCCCGGGTATCTGTTATTCGATACATAAACCACCCGAACCCCTCGATTAGATTCCAGCCTGTAACTCACTCCTGGGTATCTGTTATTCTATATATAAACCCCCCGAACCCCTCGATTAGATTCCAGTCTGTAACTCACTCCCGGGTATCTGTTATTCCATATATAAACCCCCCGAACCCCTCGATTAGATTCCAGCCTGTAACTCACTCCCAGGTATCTGTTATTCTATATATAAACCCCCCGAACCCCTCGATTAGATTCCAGCCTGTAACTCACTCCCAGGTATCTGTTATTCTATATATAAACCCCCCGAACCCCTCGATTAGATTCCAGCCTGTAACTCACTCCCGGGTATCTGTTATTCCATATATAAACCACCCGAACCCCTCGATTAGATTCCAGCCTGTAACTCACTCCCGGGTATCTGTTATTCTATATATAAACCCCCCCGAACCCCTCGATTAGATTCCAGCCTGTAACTCACTCCTGGGTATCTGTTATTCTATATATAAACCCCCCGAACCCCTCGATTAGATTCCAGCCTGTAACTCACTCCCGGGTATCTGTTATTCTATATATAAACCCCCCGAACCCCTCGATTAGATTCCAGCCTGTAACTCACTCCCGGGTATCTGTTATTCTATATATAAACCCCCCGAACCCCTCGATTAGATTCCAGCCTGTAACTCACTCCCGGGTATCTGTTATTCTATATATAAACACCCCGAACCACTCGATTAGATTCCAGCCTGTAACTCACTCCCGGGTATCTGTTATTCTGTATATAAACCCCCCGAACCCCTCGATTAGATTCCAGCCTGTAACTCACTCCCGGGTATCTGTTATTCTATATATAAACCCCCCGAACCCCTCGATTAGATTCCAGTCTGTAACTCACTCCCGGTTATCTGTTATTCTATATATATAAACCCCCCGAACCCCTCGATTAGATTCCAGTCTGTAACTCACTCCCGGGTATCTGTTATTCTATATATAAACCCCCCGAACCCCTCGATTAGATTCCAGCCTGTAACTCACTCCCGGGTATCTGTTATTCTATATATAAACCCCCCCGAACCCCTCGATTAGATTCCAGCCTGTAACTCACTCCCGGGTATCTGTTATTCCATATATAAACCACCCGAACCCCTCGATTAGATTCCAGCCTGTAACTCGCTCCTGGGTATCTGTTATTCGATATATAAACCACCCGAACCCCTCGATTAGATTCCAGCCTGTAACTCACTCCCGGGTATCTGTTATTCTACATATAAACCACCCGAACCCCTCGATTAGATTCCAGCCTGTAACTCGCTCCTGGGTATCTGTTATTCTATATATAAACCACCCGAACCCCTCGATTAGATTCCAGCCTGTAACTCGCTCCTGGGTATCTGTTATTCTATATATAAACCACCCGAACCCCTCGATTAGATTCCAGCCTGTAACTCGCTCCTGGGTATCTGTTATTCCATATATAAACCACCCGAACCCCTCGATTAGATTCCAGCCTGTAACTCGCTCCTGGGTATCTGTTATTCTGTATATAAACCCACCGAACCCCTCGATTAGATTCCAGCCTGAAACTCACTCCCGGGTATCTGTTATTCTATATATAAACCACCCGAACCCCTCGATTAGATTCCAGCCTGTAACTCACTCCCGGGTATCTGTTATTCTACATATAAACCCCCCGAACCCCTCGATTAGATTCCAGACTGTAACTCACTCCCGGGTATCTGTTATTCTATATATAAACCCCCCGATCCCCTCGATTAGATTCCAGCCTGTAACTCACTCCCGGGTATCTGTTATTCTATATATAAACCCCCCGAACCCCTCGATTAGATTCCAGCCTGTAACTCACTCCCGGGTATCTGTTATTCTATATATAAACCCCCCGAACCCCTCGATTAGATTCCAGTCTGTAACTCACTCCCGGGTATCTGTTATTCTATATATAAACCCCCCGAAACCCTCGATTAGATTCCAGCCTGTAACTCACTCACGGGTATCTGTTATTCTATATATAAACCCCCCGAACCCCTCGATTAGATTCCAGTCTGCAACTCACTCCCGGGTATCTGTTATTCTATATATAAACCCCCCGAACCCCTCGATTAGATTCCAGCCTGTAACTCACTCCCGGGTATCTGTTATTCTATATATAAACCCCCCGAACCCCTCGATTAGATTCCAGCCTGTAACTCACTCCCGGGTATCTGTTATTCTATATATAAAACCCCCGAACACCTCGATTAGATTCCAGCCTGTAACTCACTCCCAGTATCTGTTATTCTAGAAATCAACCCCCCGAATCGCTCGATTAGATTCCAGTCTGTAACTCACTCCCTGGGTATCTGTTATTCTATATATAAACCACCCGAACCCCTCGATTAGATTCCAGTCTATAACTCACTCCCGGGTATCTGTTATTCTATATATAAACCACCCGAACCCCTCGATTAGATTCCAGCCTGTAACTCACTCCCGGGTATCTGTTATTCTATATATAAACCCCCCGAACCCCTCGATTAGATTCCAGCCTGTAACTCACTCCCGGGTATCTGTGATTCGATATATAAACCACCCGAACCCATGATTAGATTCCAGCCTGTAACTCACTCCCGGGTATCTGTTATTCTATATATAAACCCCCCGAACCCCTCGATGAGATTCCAGTCTGCAACTCACTCCTGGGTATCTGTTATTCTATATATAAATCCCCCGAACCCCTCGATGAGATTCCAGTCTGTAACTCACTCCCGGGTATCTGTTATTCTATATATAAACCCCCCGAACCCCTCGATGAGATTCCAGTCTGTAACTCACTCCCAGGTATCTGTTATTCTATATATAAACCCCCCCGAACCCCTCGATTAGATTCCAGCCTGTAACTCACTCCCGGGTATCTGTTATTCTATATATAAACCCCCCGAACCCCTCGATTAGATTCCAGCCTGTAACTCACTCCTGGGTATTTGTTATTCTATATATAAACCCCCCGAACCCCTCGATTAGATTCCAGCCTGGAACTCACTCCCGGGTATCTGTTATTCTATATATAAACCACCCGAACCCCTCGATTAGATTCCAGCCTGTAACTCACTCCCGGGTATCTGTTATTCGATATATAAACCCCCCGAACCCCTCGATTAGATTCCAGCCTGTAACTCACTCCCGCGTATCTGTTATTCTATATATAAACCCCCCGAACCCCTCGATTAGATTCCAGCCTGGAACTCACTCCCGGGTATCTGTTATTCTACATATAAACCCCCCGAACCCCTCGATTAGATTCCAGCCTGTAACTCACTCCCGGGTATCTGTTATTCTATAAAAAAAAACCCCGAACCACTCGATTAGATTCCAGCCTGTAACTCAGTCCCGGGTATCTGTTATTCTACATATAAACCCCCCGAACGCCTAGATTAGATTCCAGCCTGTAACTCACTCCCGGCTATCTGTTATTCGATACATAAATCCCCCGAACCCCTCGATTAGATTCCAGCCTGTAACTCGCTCCCGGGTATCTGTTATTCTATATATAACCCCCCCGAACCCCTCGATTAGATTCCAGCCTGTAACTCACTCCCGGGTATCTGTTATTCGATATATAAACCCCCCGAACCCCTCGATTAGCTTCCAGCCTGTAACTCACTCCCGGGTATCTGTTATTCTATATATAAAACCCCCGAACCCCTCGATTAGATTCCAGCCTGTAACTCACTCCCAGTATCTGTTATTCTAGAAATCAACCCCCCGAATCGCTCGATTAGATTCCAGTCTGTAACTCACTCCCTGGGTATCTGTTATTCTATATATAAACCACCCGAACCCCTCGATTAGATTCCAGTCTGTAACTCACTCCCGGGTATCTGTTATTCTATATATAAACCACCCGAACCCCTCGATTAGATTCCAGCCTGTAACTCACTCCCGGGTATCTGTTATTCTATATATAAACCCCCCGAACCCCTCGATTAGATTCCAGCCTGTAAGTCACTCCCGGGTATCTGTGATTCGATATATAAACCACCCGAACCCCTCGATTAGATTCCAGCCTGTAACTCACTCCCGGGTATCTGTTATTCTATATATAAACCCCCCGAACCCCTCGATGAGATTCCAGTCTGCAACTCACTCCTGGGTATCTGTTATTCTATATATAAACCCCCCGAACCCCTCGATGAGATTCCAGTCTGTAACTCACTCCCGGGTATCTGTTATTCTATATATAAACCCCCCGAACCCCTCGATGAGATTCCAGTCTGTAACTCACTCCCAGGTATCTGTTATTCTATATATAAACCCCCCCGAACCCCTCGATTAGATTCCAGCCTGTAACTCACTCCCGGGTATCTGTTATTCTATATATAAACCCCCCGAACCCCTCGATTAGATTCCAGCCTGTAACTCACTCCTGGGTATTTGTTATTCTATATATAAACCCCCCGAACCCCTCGATTAGATTCCAGCCTGTAACTCACTCCCGGGTATCTGTTATTCTATATATAAACCCCCCGAACCCCTCGATTAGATTCCAGCCTGTAACTCACTCCCGGGTATCTGTTATTCGATATATAAACCCCCCGAACCCCTCGATTAGATTCCAGCCTGTAACTCACTCCCGCGTATCTGTTATTCTATATATAAACCCCCCGAACCCCTCGATTAGATTCCAGCCTGGAACTCACTCCCGGGTATCTGTTATTCTATATATAAACCCCCCGAACCCCTCGATTAGATTCCAGCCTGTAACTCACTCCCGGGTATCTGTTATTCTATAAAAAAAAACCCCGAACCACTCGATTAGATTCCAGCCTGTAACTCAGTCCCGGGTATCTGTTATTCGATACATAAACCACCCGAACCCCTCGATTAGATTCCAGCCTGTAACTCACTCCCGGGTATCTGTTATTCGATATATAAACCCCCCGAACCCCTCGATTAGATTCCAGCCTGTCACTCACTCCCGGGTATCTGTTATTCTATATATAAACCCCCCGAACCCCTCGATTAGATTCCAGCCTGTAACTCACTCCCAGTATCTGTTATTCTAGATATCAACCCCCCGAATCGCTCGATTAGATTCCAGTCTGTAACTCACTCCCTGGGTATCTGTTATTCTATATATAAACCACCCGAACCCCTCGATTAGATTCCAGCCTGTAACTCACTCCCGGGTATCTGTTATTCTATATATAAACCCCCCGAACCCCTCGATTAGATTCCAGCCTGGAACTCACTCCCGGGTATCTGTTATTCTATATATAAACCCCCCGAACCCCTCGATTAGATTCCAGCCTGTAACTCACTCCCGGGTATCTGTTATTCTATAAAAAAAAACCCCGAACCACTCGATTAGATTCCAGCCTGTAACTCAGTCCCGGGTATCTGTTATTCTATATATAAACACCCGAACCCCTCGATTAGATTCCAGCCTGTGACTCACTCCCGGGTTTCTGTTATTCTATATATAAACCCCCCGAACCCCTCGATTAGATTCCAGTCTGTAACTCACTCCCGGGTATCTGTTATTCTATATATAAACCCCCCGAACGCCTAGATTAGATTCCAGCCTGTAACTTACTCCCGGCTATCTGTTATTCGATACATAAATCCCCCGAACCCCTCGATTAGATTCCAGCCTGTAACTCGCTCCCGGGTATCTGTTATTCTATATAACCCCCCCGAACCCCTCGATTAGATTCCAGTGTGTAACTCACTCCCGGGTATCTGTTATTCGATACATAAACCACCCGAACCCCTCGATTAGATTCCAGCCTGTAACTCACTCCCGGGTATCTGTTATTCGATATATAAACCCCCCGAACCCCTCGATTAGATTCCAGCCTGTCACTCACTCCCGGGTATCTGTTATTCTATATATAAACCCCCCGAACCCCTCGATTAGATTCCAGCCTGTAACTCACTCCCAGTATCTGTTATTCTAGATATCAACCCCCCGAATCGCTCGATTAGATTCCAGTCTGTAACTCACTCCCTGGGTATCTGTTATTCTATATATAAACCACCCGAACCCCTCGATTAGATTCCAGCCTGTAACTCACTCCCGGGTATCTGTTATTCTATATATAAACCACCCGAACCCCTCGATTAGATTCCAGCCTGTAACTCACTCCCGGGTATCTGTTATTCTATATATAAACCCCCCGAACCCCTCGATGAGATTCCAGTCTGTAACTCACTCCAGGGTATCTGTTATTCTATATATAAACCCCCCAAACCCCTCGATGAGATTCCAGTCTGTAACTCACTCCCGGGTATCTGTTATTCTATATATAAACCCCCCGAACCCCTCGGTGAGATTCCAGTCTGTAACTCACTCCCGGGTATCTGTTATTCTATATATAAACCCCCCGAACCCCTCGATGAGATTCCAGTCTGTAACTCACTCCCAGGTATCTGTTATTCTATATATAAACCCCCCCGAACCCCTCGATTAGATTCCAGCCTGTAACTCACTCCCGGGTATCTGTTATTCTATATATAAGCCCCCCGAACCCCTCGATTAGATTCCAGCCTGTAACTCACTCCTGGGTATCTGTTATTCTACATATAAACCCCCCAAACCCCTCGATTAGATTCCAGCCTGTAACTCACTCCCGGGTATCTGTTATTCCATATATAAACCCCCCGAACCCCTCGATTAGATTCCAGCCTGTAACTCACTCCCGGGTATCTGTTATTCTATATATAAACCACCCGAACCCCTCGATTAGATTCCAGCCTGTAACTCACTCCCGGGTATCTGTTATTCGATATATAAACCCCCCGAACCCCTCGATTAGATTCCAGCCTGGAACTCACTCCCGGGTATCTGTTATTCTATATATAAACCCCCCGAACCCCTCGATTAGATTCCAGCCTGTAACTCACTCCCGCGTATCTGTTATTCTATATATAAACCCCGCGAACCCCTCGATTAGATTCCAGCCTGTAACTCACTCCCGGGTATCTGTTATTCTATAAAAAAAAACAAAGAACCACTCGATTAGATTCCAGCCTGCAACTCAGTCCCGGGTATCTGTTATTCTATATATAAACACCCGAACCCCTCGATTAGATTCCAGCCTGTGAGTCACTCCCGGGTATCTGTTATTCTATATATAAACCCCCCGAACCCCTCGATTAGATTCCAGTCTGTAACTCACTCCCGGGTATCTGTTATTCTATATATAAACCCCCCGAACGCCTCGATTAGATTCCAGCCTGTAACTCACTCCCGGGTATCTGTTATTCGATACATAAACCCCCCGAACCCCTCGATTAGATTCCAGCCTGCAACTCGCTCCCGGGTATCTGTTATTCTATATATAAACCCCCCCGAACCCCTCGATTAGATTCCAGTCTGTAACTCACTCCCGGGTATCTGTTATTCTATATATAAACCCCCCGAACCCCTCGATTAGATTCCAGCCTGTAACTCACTCCCGGGTATCTGTTATTCTATATATAAACCCCCCGAACCCCTCGATTAGATTCCAGTCTGCAACTCACTCCCGGGTATCTGTTATTCCAAATATAAAACCCCCGAACCCCTCGATTAGATTCCAGCCTGTAACTCACTCCCGGCTATCTGTTATTCAAAATATAAAACCCCCGAACCCCTCGATTAGATTCCAGCCTGTAACTCACTCCCAGGTATCTGTTATTCAAAATATAAAACCCCCGAACCCCTCGATTAGATTCCAGTCTGTAACTCACTCCCGGGTATCTGTTATTCTATATACAAACACCCCGAACCCCTCGATTAGATTCCAGCCTGTAACTCACTTCCGGGTATCTGTTATTCTATATATAAACCACCCGAACCAATCGATTAGAATCCAGACTGTAACTCACTCCCGGGTATCTGTTATTCGATATATAAACCCCCGAACCCCTCGATTAGATTCCAGCCTGTAACTCACTCCCGGGTATCTTTTATTCTATATATAAACCCCCCCGAACCCCTCGATTAGATTCCAGCCTGTAACTCGCTCCCGGGTATCTGTTATTCTATATAACCCCCCCGAACCCCTCGATTAGATTCCAGCGTGTAACTCACTCCCGGGTATCTGTTATTCGATACATAAACCACCCGAACCCCTCGATTAGATTCCAGCCTGTAACTCACTCCCGGGTATCTGTTATTCGATATATAAACCCCCCGAACCCCTCGATTAGATTCCAGCCTGTCACTCACTCCCGGGTATCTGTTATTCTATATATAAACCCCCCGAACCCCTCGATTAGATTCCAGCCTGTAACTCACTCCCAGTATCTGTTATTCTAGATATCAACCCCCCGAATCGCTCGATTAGATTCCAGTCTGTAACTCACTCCCTGGGTATCTGTTATTCTATATATAAACCACCCGAACCCCTCGATTAGATTCCAGCCTGTAACTCACTCCCGGGTATCTGTTATTCTATATATAAACCACCCGAACCCCTCGATTAGATTCCAGCCTGTAACTCACTCCCGGGAATCTGTTATTCTATATATAAACCCCCCGAACCCCTCGATGAGATTCCAGTCTGTAACTCACTCCAGGGTATCTGTTATTCTATATATAAACCCCCCGAACCCCTCGATTAGATTCCAGCCTGTAACTCACTCCTGGGTATCTGTTATTCTACATATAAACCCCCCAAACCCCTCGATTAGATTCCAGCCTGTAACTCACTCCCGGGTATCTGTTATTCCATATATAAACCCCCCGAACCCCTCGATTAGATTCCAGCCTGTAACTCACTCCCGGGTATCTGTTATTCTATATATAAACCACCCGAACCCCTCGATTAGATTCCAGCCTGTAACTCACTCCCGGGTATCTGTTATTCGATATATAAACCCCCCGAACCCCTCGATTAGATTCCAGCCTGGAACTCACTCCCGGGTATCTGTTATTCTATATATAAACCCCCCGAACCCCTCGATTAGATTCCAGCCTGTAACTCACTCCCGCGTATCTGTTATTCTATATATAAACCCCGCGAACCCCTCGATTAGATTCCAGCCTGTAACTCACTCCCGGGTATCTGTTATTCTATAAAAAAAAACAAAGAACCACTCGATTAGATTCCAGCCTGCAACTCAGTCCCGGGTATCTGTTATTCTATATATAAACACCCGAACCCCTCGATTAGATTCCAGCCTGTGAGTCACTCCCGGGTATCTGTTATTCTATATATAAACCCCCCGAACCCCTCGATTAGATTCCAGTCTGTAACTCACTCCCGGGTATCTGTTATTCTATATATAAACCCCCCGAACGCCTCGATTAGATTCCAGCCTGTAACTCACTCCCGGGTATCTGTTATTCGATACATAAACCCCCCGAACCCCTCGATTAGATTCCAGCCTGCAACTCGCTCCCGGGTATCTGTTATTCTATATATAAACCCCCCCGAACCCCTCGATTAGATTCCAGTCTGTAACTCACTCCCGGGTATCTGTTATTCTATATATAAACCCCCCGAACCCCTCGATTAGATTCCAGCCTGTAACTCACTCCCGGGTATCTGTTATTCTATAAAAAAAAACAAAGAACCACTCGATTAGATTCCAGCCTGCAACTCAGTCCCGGGTATCTGTTATTCTATATATAAACACCCGAACCCCTCGATTAGATTCCAGCCTGTGAGTCACTCCCGGGTATCTGTTATTCTATATATAAACCCCCCGAACCCCTCGATTAGATTCCAGTCTGTAACTCACTCCCGGGTATCTGTTATTCTATATATAAACCCCCCGAACGCCTCGATTAGATTCCAGCCTGTAACTCACTCCCGGGTATCTGTTATTCGATACATAAACCCCCCGAACCCCTCGATTAGATTCCAGCCTGCAACTCGCTCCCGGGTATCTGTTATTCTATATATAAACCCCCCCGAACCCCTCGATTAGATTCCAGTCTGTAACTCACTCCCGGGTATCTGTTATTCTATATATAAACCCCCCGAACCCCTCGATTAGATTCCAGCCTGTAACTCACTCCCGGGTATCTGTTATTCTATATATAAACCCCCCGAACCCCTCGATTAGATTCCAGTCTGCAACTCACTCCCGGGTATCTGTTATTCCAAATATAAAACCCCCGAACCCCTCGATTAGATTCCAGCCTGTAACTCACTCCCGGCTATCTGTTATTCAAAATATAAAACCCCCGAACCCCTCGATTAGATTCCAGCCTGTAACTCACTCCCAGGTATCTGTTATTCAAAATATAAAACCCCCGAACCCCTCGATTAGATTCCAGTCTGTAACTCACTCCCGGGTATCTGTTATTCTATATACAAACACCCCGAACCCCTCGATTAGATTCCAGCCTGTAACTCACCTCCGTGTATCTGTTATTCTATATATAAACCACCCGAACCAATCGATTAGAATCCAGACTGTAACTCACTCCCGGGTATCTGTTATTCGATATATAAACCCCCGAACCCCTCGATTAGATTCCAGCCTGTAACTCACTCCCGGGTATCTTTTATTCTATATATAAACCCCCCCGAACCCCTCGATTAGATTCCAGCCTGTAACTCGCTCCCGGGTATCTGTTATTCTATATAACCCCCCCGAACCCCTCGATTAGATTCCAGCGTGTAACTCACTCCCGGGTATCTGTTATTCGATACATAAACCACCCGAACCCCTCGATTAGATTCCAGCCTGTAACTCACTCCCGGGTATCTGTTATTCGATATATAAACCCCCCGAACCCCTCGATTAGATTCCAGCCTGTCACTCACTCCCGGGTATCTGTTATTCTATATATAAACCCCCCGAACCCCTCGATTAGATTCCAGCCTGTAACTCACTCCCAGTATCTGTTATTCTAGATATCAACCCCCCGAATCGCTCGATTAGATTCCAGTCTGTAACTCACTCCCTGGGTATCTGTTATTCTATATATAAACCACCCGAACCCCTCGATTAGATTCCAGCCTGTAACTCACTCCCGGGTATCTGTTATTCTATATATAAACCACCCGAACCCCTCGATTAGATTCCAGCCTGTAACTCACTCCCGGGAATCTGTTATTCTATATATAAACCCCCCGAACCCCTCGATGAGATTCCAGTCTGTAACTCACTCCAGGGTATCTGTTATTCTATATATAAACCCCCCGAACCCCTCGATGAGATTCCAGTCTGTAACTCACTCCCGGGTATCTGTTATTCTATATATAAACCCCCCGAACCCCTCGGTGAGATTCCAGTCTGTAACTCACTCCCGGGTATCTGTTATTCTATATATAAACCCCCCGAACCCCTCGATTAGATTCCAGTCTGTAACTCACTCCCAGGTATCTGTTATTCTATATATAAACCCCCCCGAACCCCTCGATTAGATTCCAGCCTGTAACTCACTCCCGGGTATCTGTTATTCTATATATAAACCCCCCGAACCCCTCGATTAGATTCCAGCCTGTAACTCACTCCTGGGTATCTGTTATTCTACATATAAACCCCCCAAACCCCTCGATTAGATTCCAGCCTGTAACTCACTCCCGGGTATCTGTTATTCCATATATAAACCCCCCGAACCCCTCGATTAGATTCCAGCCTGTAACTCACTCCCGGGTATCTGTTATTCTATATATAAACCACCCGAACCCCTCGATTAGATTCCAGCCTGTAACTCACTCCCGGGTATCTGTTATTCGATATATAAACCCCCCGAACCCCTCGATTAGATTCCAGCCTGGAACTCACTCCCGGGTATCTGTTATTCTATATATAAACCCCCCGAACCCCTCGATTAGATTCCAGCCTGTAACTCACTCCCGCGTATCTGTTATTCTATATATAAACCCCGCGAACCCCTCGATTAGATTCCAGCCTGTAACTCACTCCCGGGTATATGTTATTCTATAAAAAAAAACCAAGAACCACTCGATTAGATTCCAGCCTGCAACTCAGTCCCGGGTATCTGTTATTCTATATATAAACACCCGAACCCCTCGATTAGATTCCAGCCTGTGAGTCACTCCCGGGTATCTGTTATTCTATATATAAACCCCCCGAACCCCTCGATTAGATTCCAGTCTGTAACTCACTCCCGGGTATCTGTTATTCTATATATAAACCCCCCGAACGCCTCGATTAGATTCCAGCCTGTAACTCACTCCCGGGTATCTGTTATTCGATACATAAACCCCCCGAACCCCTCGATTAGATTCCAGCCTGCAACTCGCTCCCGGGTATCTGTTATTCTATATATCCCCCCCGAACCCCTCGATTAAATTCCAGCCTGTAACTCACTCCCGGGTATCTGTTGTTCGATACATAAACCACCCGAACCCCTCGATTAGATTCCAGCCTGGAACTCACTCCCGGGTATCTGTTATTCTTTATATAAACCCCCCGAACCACTCGATTAGATTCCAGCATGGAACTCACTCCCGGGTATGTGTTATTCTACATATAAACCCCCCGAACCCCTCGATTAGATTCCAGCCTGTAACTCACTCCCGGGTATCTGTTATTATATATAACCCCCCCGAACCCCTCCATTAGATTCCAGCCTGTAACTCACTCCCGGGTATCTGTTATTCTATATATAAACCACCCGAACCCCTCGATTAGATTCCAACCTGTAACTCACTCCCGGGTATCTGTTATTCTATATATAAACCACCCGAACCCCTCGATTAGATTCCAGCCTGTAACTCACTCCCGGGTATCTGTTATTCTACATATAAACCACCCGAACCCCTCGATTAGATTCCAGCCTGTAACTCACTCCCGGGTATCTGTTATTATATATAACCCCCCCGAACCCCTCGATTAGATTCCAGCCTGTAACTCACTCCTGGGGATCTGTTATTCTATATATAAACCACCCGAACCCCTCGATTAGATTCCAGCCTGTAACTCACTCCCGGGTATCTGTTATTCTATATATAAACCCCCCGAACCCCTCGATTAGATTCCAGCCTGTAACTCACTCCCGGGTATCTGGTATTCTATATATAAACCACCCGAACCCCTCGATTAGATTCCAGCCTGTAACTCGCTCCTGGGTATCTGTTATTCTATATATAAACCCACCGAACCCCTCGATTAGATTCCAGCCTGTAACTCACTCCCGGGTATCTGTTATTCTATATATAAAACCCCCGAACCCCTCGATTAGATTCCAGCCTGTAACTCACTCCCGGGTATCTGTTATTCTATATATAAACCCCCCGAACCCCTCGATTAGATTCCAGCCTGTAACTCACTCCCGGGTATCTGTTATTCTATATATAAACCCCCCGAACCCCTCGATTAGATTCCAGCCTGTAACTCACTCCCGGGTATCTGTTATTCTATATATAAACCCCCCGAACCCCTCGATTAGATTCCAGTCTGTAACTCACTCCCGGGTATCTGTTATTCAAAATATAAAACCCCCGAACCCCTCGATTAGATTCCAGCCTGTAACTCACTCCCGGGTATCTGTTATTCAAAATATAAAACCCCCGAACCCCTCGATTAGATTCCAGCCTGTAACTCACTCCCAGGTATCTGTTATTCAAAATATAAAACCCCCGAACCCCTCGATTAGATTCCAGTCTGTAACTCACTCCCGGGTATCTGTTATTCTATATACAAACACCCCGAACCCCTCGATTAGATTCCAGCCTGTAACTCACTTCCGGGTATCTGTTATTCTATATATAAACCACCCGAACCAATCGATTAGAATCCAGACTGTAACTCACTCCCGGGTATCTGTTATTCGATATATAAACCCCCGAACCCCTCGATTAGATTCCAGCCTGTAACTCACTCCCGGGTATCTGTTATTCTATATATAAACCCCCCCGAACCCCTCGATTAGATTCCAGCCTGTAACTCACTCCCGGGTATCTGTTATTCTATATATAAACCACCCGAACCCCTCGATTAGATTCCAGCCTGGAACTCACTCCCGGGTATCTGTTATTCTATATATAAACCACCCGAACCCCTCGATTAGATTCCAGCCTGTAACTCACTCCCGGGTATCTGTTATTCTACATATAAACCCCCCGAACCCCTCGATTAGATTCCAGCCTGTAACTCACTCCCGGGTATCTGTTATTCTATATATAAACCACCCGAACCCCTCGATTAGATTCCAGCCTGTAACTCACTCCCAGGTATCTGTTATTCTATATATAAACCACCCGAACCCTTCGATTAGATTCCAGTCTGTAACTCACTCCCGGGTATATGTTATTCTATATATAAACACCCCGAACCCCTCGATTAGATTCCAGCCTGTAACTCACTCCCGGGTATCTGTTATTCTATATATAAACCACCCGAACCCCTCGATTAGATTCCAGCCTGTAACTCACTCCCGGGTATCTGTTATTCTATATATAAACCCCCCGAACCCCTCGATTAGATTCCAGCTTTTACCTCACTCCCGGGTATCTGTTATTCTATATATAAACCCCCCGAACCACTCGATTAGATTCCAGCCTGTAACTCACTCCCGGGTATCTGTTATTCTATATATAAACCCCCCGAACCCCTCGATTAGATTCCAGCCTGTAACTCACTCCCGGGTATCTGTTATTCGATATATAAACCCCCCGAACCTCTCGATTAGATTCCAGCCTGTAACTCACTCCCGGGTATCTGTTATTCTATATATAAACCCCCCGAACCCCTCGATTAGATTCCAGCCTGTAACTCACTCCCGGGTATCTGTTATTCTATATATAAACCCCCCGAACCCCTCGATTAGATTCCAGCCTGTAACTCACTCCCGGGTATCTGTTATTCAAAATATAAAACCCCCGAACCCCTCGATTAGATTCCAGCCTGTAACTCACTCCCAGGTATCTGTTATTCAAAATATAAAACCCCCGAACCCCTCGATTAGATTCCAGTCTGTAACTCACTCCCGGGTATCTGTTATTCTATATACAAACACCCCGAACCCCTCGATTAGATTCCAGCCTGTAACTCACTTCCGGGTATCTGTTATTCTATATATAAACCACCCGAACCAATCGATTAGAATCCAGACTGCAACTCACTCCCGGGTATCTGTTATTCGATATATAAACCCCCGAACCCCTCGATTAGATTCCAGCCTGTAACTCACTCCCGGGTATCTGTTATTCTACATATAAACCCCCCCGAACCCCTCGATTAGATTCCAGCCTGTAACTCGCTCCCGGGTATCTGTTATTCTATATAACCCCCCCGAACCCCTCGATTAGATTCCAGCGTGTAACTCACTCCCGGGTATCTGTTATTCGATACATAAACCACCCGAACCCCTCGATTAGATTCCAGCCTGTAACTCACTCCCGGGTATCTGTTATTCTATATATAAACCCCCCGAACCCCTCGATTAGATTCCAGCCTGTCACTCACTCCCGGGTATCTGTTATTCTATATATAAACCCCCCGAACCCCTCGATTAGATTCCAGCCTGTAACTCACTCCCAGTATCTGTTATTCTAGATATCAACCCCCCGAATCGCTCGATTAGATTCCAGTCTGTAACTCACTCCCTGGGTATCTGTTATTCTATATATAAACCACCCGAACCCCTCGATTAGATTCCAGCCTGTAACTCACTCCCGGGTATCTGTTATTCTATATATAAACCACCCGAACCCCTCGATTAGATTCCAGCCTGTAACTCACTCCCGGGTATCTGTTATTCTATATATAAACCCCCCGAACCCCTCGATGAGATTCCAGTCTGTAACTCACTCCAGGGTGTCTGTTATTCTATATATAAACCCCCCGAACCCCTCGATGAGATTCCAGTCTGTAACTCACTCCCGGGTATCTGTTATTCTATATATAAACCCCCCGAACCCCTCGGTGAGATTCCAGTCTGTAATTCACTCCCGGGTATCTGTTATTCTATATATAAATCCCCCGAACCCCTCGATGAGATTCCAGTCTGTAACTCACTCCCAGGTATCTGTTATTCTATATATAAACCCCCCCGAACCCCTCGATTAGATTCCAGCCTGTAACTCACTCCCGGGTATCTGTTATTCTATATATAAACCCCCCGAACCCCTCGATTAGATTCCAGCCTGTAACTCACTCCTGGGTATCTGTTATTCTACATATAAACCCCCCAAACCCCTCGATTAGATTCCAGCCTGTAACTCACTCCCGGGTATCTGTTATTCCATATATAAACCCCCCGAACCCCTCGATTAGATTCCAGCCTGTAACTCACTCCCGGGTATCTGTTATTCTATATATAAACCACCCGAACCCCTCGATTAGATTCCAGCCTGTAACTCACTCCCGGGTATCTGTTATTCGATATATAAACCCCCCGAACCCCTCGATTAGATTCCAGCCTGGAACTCACTCCCGGGTATCTGTTATTCTATATATAAACCCCCCGAACCCCTCGATTAGATTCCAGCCTGTAACTCACTCCCGCGTATCTGTTATTCTATATATAAACCCCCCGAACCACTCGATTAGATTCCAGCCTGTAACTCACTCCCGGGTATCTGTTATTCTATAAAAAAAAACCAAGAACCACTCGATTAGATTCCAGCCTGCAACTCAGTCCCGGGTATCTGTTATTCTATATATAAACACCCGAACCCCTCGATTAGATTCCAGCCTGTGAGTCACTCCCGGGTATCTGTTATTCTATATATAAACCCCCCGAACCCCTCGATTAGATTCCAGTCTGTAACTCACTCCCGGGTATCTGTTATTCTATATATAAACCCCCCGAACGCCTCAATTAGATTCCAGCCTGTAACTCACTCCCGGGTATCTGTTATTCTATATATAAACCCCCCGAACCCCTCGATTAGATTCCAGCCTGTGAGTCACTCCCGGGTATCTGTTATTCTATATATAAACCCCCCGAACCCCTCGATTAGATTCCAGTCTGTAACTCACTCCCGGGTATCTGTTATTCTATATATAAACCCCCCGAACGCCTCAATTAGATTCCAGCCTGTAACTCACTCCCGGGTATCTGTTATTCGATACATAAAGCCCCCGAACCCCTCGATTAGATTCCAGCCTGCAACTCGCTCCCGGGTATCTGTTATTCTATATATCCCCCCCGAACCCCTCGATTAAATTCCAGCCTGTAACTCACTCCCGGGTATCTGTTGTTCGATACATAAACCACCCGAACCCCTCGATTAGATTCCAGCCTGGAACTCACTCCCGGGTATCTGTTATTCTTTATATAAACCCCCCGAACCACTCGATTAGATTCCAGCATGGAACTCACTCCCGGGTATGTGTTATTCTACATATAAACCCCCCGAACCCCTCGATTAGATTCCAGCCTGTAACTCACTCCCGGGTATCTGTTATTATATATAACCCCCCCGAACCCCTCCATTAGATTCCAGCCTGTAACTCACTCCCGGGTATCTGTTATTCTATATATAAACCACCCGAACCCCTCGATTAGATTCCAACCTGTAACTCACTCCCGGGTATCTGTTATTCTATATATAAACCACCCGAACCCCTCGATTAGATTCCAGCCTGTAACTCACTCCCGGGTATCTGTTATTCTACATATAAACCACCCGAACCCCTCGATTAGATTCCAGCCTGTAACTCACTCCCGGGTATCTGTTATTATATATAACCCCCCCGAACCCCTCGATTAGATTCCAGCCTGTAACTCACTCCCGGGGATCTGTTATTCTATACATAAACCACCCGAACCCCTCGATTAGATTCCAGCCTGTAACTCACTCCCGGGTATCTGTTATTCTATATATAAACCCCCCGAACCCCTCGATTAGATTCCAGCCTGTAACTCACTCCCGGGTATCTGGTATTCTATATATAAACCACCCGAACCCCTCGATTAGATTCCAGCCTGTAACTCGCTCCTGGGTATCTGTTATTTTATATATAAACCCACCGAACCCCTCGATTAGATTCCAGCCTGTAACTCACTCCCGGGTATCTGTTATTCTATATATAAAACCCCCGAACCCCTCGATTAGATTCCAGCCTGTAACTCACTCCCGGGTATCTGTTATTCTATATATAAACCCCCCGAACCCCTCGATTAGATTCCAGCCTGTAACTCACTCCCGGGTATCTGTTATTCTATATATAAACCCCCCGAACCCCTCGATTAGATTCCAGCCTGTAACTCACTCCCGGGTATCTGTTATTCAAAATATAAAACCCCCGAACCCCTCGATTAGATTCCAGCCTGTAACTCACTCCCAGGTATCTGTTATTCAAAATATAAAACCCCCGAACCCCTCGATTAGATTCCAGTCTGTAACTCACTCCCGGGTATCTGTTATTCGATATACAAACACCCCGAACCCCTCGATTAGATTCCAGCCTGTAACTCACTTCCGGGTATCTGTTATTCTATATATAAACCACCCGAACCAATCGATTAGAATCCAGACTGTAACTCACTCCCGGGTATCTGTTATTCGATATATAAACCCCCGAACCCCTCGATTAGATTCCAGCCTGTAACTCACTCCCGGGTATCTGTTATTCTATATATAAACCCCCCGAACCCCTCGATTAGATTCCAGCCTGTAACTCACTCCCGGGTATCTGTTATTCTATATATAAACCACCCGAACCCCTCGATTAGATTCCAGCCTGGAACTCACTCCCGGGTATCTGTTATTCTATATATAAACCACCCGAACCCCTCGATTAGATTCCAGCCTGTAACTCACGCCCGGGTATCTGTTATTCTACATATAAACCCCCCGAACCCCTCGATTAGATTCCAGCCTGTAACTCACTCCCGGGTATCTGTTATTCTATATATAAACCCCCCGAACCCCTCGATTAGATTCCAGCCTGTAACTCACTCCTGGGTATCTGTTATTCTATATATAAACCCCCCGAACCTCTCGATTAGATTCCAGCCTGTAACTCACTCCTGGGTATCTGTTATTCTATATATAAACCACCCGAACCCCTCGATTAGATTCCAGCCTGTAACTCACTCCCGCGTATCTGTTATTCGATATAAAAACCACCCGAACCCCTCGATTAGATTCCAGCCTGTAACTCACTCCCGGGTATCTGTTATTCTATATATAAACCCCCCCCGAACCACTCGATTAGATTCCAGCCTGTAACTCACTCCCGGGTATCTGTTATTCTACATATAAACCCCCCGAACCCCTCGATTAGATTCCAGCCTGTAACTCACTCCCGGGTATCTGTTATTCTATATATAAACCCCCCGAACCCCTCGATTAGATTCCAGCCTGTAACTCGCTCCCGGGTATCTGTTATTCTACATATAAACCCCCCGAACCCCTCGATTAGATTCCAGCCTGTAACTCACTCCCAGGTATCTGTTATTCTATATATAAACCCCCCGAACCCCTCGATTAGATTCCAGCCTGTAACTCACTCCCGGTTATCTGTTATTCGATACAAAAACCACCCGAACCCCTCGATTAGATTCCAGCCTGTAACTCACTCCCGGGTATCTGTTATTCTATATATAAACCCCCCGAACCCCTCCATTAGATTCCAGCCTGTAACTCACTCCCGGGTATCTGTTATTCTATATATAAACCACCCGAACCCCTCGATTAGATTCCAACCTGTAACTCACTCCCGGGTATCTGTTATTCTATATATAAACCACCCGAACCCCTCGATTAGATTCCAGCCTGTAACTCACTCCCGGGTATCTGTTATTCTACATATAAACCACCCGAACCCCTCGATTAGATTCCAGCCTGTAACTCACTCCCGGGTATCTGTTATTATATATAACCCCCCCGAACCCCTCGATTAGATTCCAGCCTGTAACTCACTCCCGGGGATCTGTTATTCTATATATAAACCACCCGAACCCCTCGATTAGATTCCAGCCTGTAACTCACTCCCGGGTATCTGTTATTCTATATATAAACCCACCGAACCCCTCGATTAGATTCCAGCCTGTAACTCACTCCCGGGTATCTGGTATTCTATATATAAACCACCCGAACCCCTCGATTAGATTCCAGCCTGTAACTCGCTCCTGGGTATCTGTTATTCTATATATAAACCCACCGAACCCCTCGATTAGATTCCAGCCTGTAACTCACTCCCGGGTATCTGTTATTCCATATATAAAACCCCCGAACCCCTCGATTAGATTCCAGCCTGTAACTCACTCCCGGGTATCTGTTATTCTATATATAAACCCCCCGAACCCCTCGATTAGATTCCAGCCTGTAACTCACTCCCGGGTATCTGTTATTCTATATATAAACCCCCCGAACCCCTCGATTAGATTCCAGCCTGTAACTCACTCCCGGGTATCTGTTATTCTATATATAAACCCCCCGAACCCCTCGATTAGATTCCAGTCTGTAACTCACTCCCGGGTATCTGTTATTCAAAATATAAAACCCCCGAACCCCTCGATTAGATTCCAGCCTGTAACTCACTCCCGGGTATCTGTTATTCAAAATATAAAACCCCCGAACCCCTCGATTAGATTCCAGCCTGTAACTCACTCCCAGGTATCTGTTATTCAAAATATAAAACCCCCGAACCCCTCGATTAGATTCCAGTCTGTAACTCACTCCCGGGTATCTGTTATTCTATATACAAACACCCCGAACCCCTCGATTAGATTCCAGCCTGTAACTCACTTCCGGGTATCTGTTATTCTATATATCAACCACCCGAACCAATCGATTAGAATCCAGACTGTAACTCACTCCCGGGTATCTGTTATTCGATATATAAACCCCCGAACCCCTCGATTAGATTCCAGCCTGTAACTCACTCCCGGGTATCTGTTATTCTATATATAAACCCCCCCGAACCCCTCGATTAGATTCCAGCCTGTAACTCACTCCCGGGTATCTGTTATTCTATATATAAACCACCCGAACCCCTCGATTAGATTCCAGCCTGTAACTCACTCCCGGGTATCTGTTATTCTATATATAAACCACCCGAACCCCTCGATTAGATTCCAGCCTGTAACTCACTCCCGGGTATCTGTTATTCTACATATAAACCCCCCGAACCCCTCGATTAGATTCCAACCTGTAACTCACTCCCGGGTATCTGTTATTCTATATATAAACCACCCGAACCCCTCGATTAGATTCCAGCCTGTAACTCACTCCCGGGTATCTGTTATTCTATATATAAACCACCCGAACCCTTCGATGAGATTCCAGTCTGTAACTCACTCCCGGGTATCTGTTATTCTATATATAAACACCCCGAACCCCTCGATTAGATTCCAGCCTGTAACTCACTCCCGGGTATCTGTTATTCTATATATAAACCACCCGAACCCCTCGATTAGATTCCAGCCTGTAACTCACTCCCGGGTATCTGTTATTCTATATATAAACCCCCCGAACCCCTCGATTAGATTCCAGCTTTTACCTCACTCCCGGGTATCTGTTATTCTATATATAAACCCCCCGAACCACTCGATTAGATTCCAGCCTGTAACTCACTCCCGGGTATCTGTTATTCTATATATAAACCCCCCGAACCCCTCGATTAGATTCCAGCCTGTAACTCACTCCCAGGTATCTGTTATTCTATATATAAACCACCCGAACCCCTCGATTAGATTCCAGCCTGTAACTCACTCCCGGGTATCTGTTATTCTACATATAAACCCCCCGAACCCCTCGATTAGATTCCAACCTGTAACTCACTCCCGGGTATCTGTTATTCTATATATAAACCACCCGAACCCCTCGATTAGATTCCAGCCTGTAACTCACTCCCGGGTATCTGTTATTCTATATATAAACCACCCGAACCCTTCGATGAGATTCCAGTCTGTAACTCACTCCCGGGTATCTGTTATTCTATATATAAACACCCCGAACCCCTCGATTAGATTCCAGCCTGTAACTCACTCCCGGGTATCTGTTATTCTATATATAAACCACCCGAACCCCTCGATTAGATTCCAGCCTGTAACTCACTCCCGGGTATCTGTTATTCTATATATAAACCCCCCGAACCCCTCGATTAGATTCCAGCTTTTACCTCACTCCCGGGTATCTGTTATTCTATATATAAACCCCCCGAACCACTCGATTAGATTCCAGCCTGTAACTCACTCCCGGGTATCTGTTATTCTATATATAAACCCCCCGAACCCCTCGATTAGATTCCAGCCTGTAACTCACTCCCAGGTATCTGTTATTCGATATATAAACCCCCCGAACCACTCGATTAGATTCCAGCCTGTAACTCACTCCCGGGTATCTGTTATTCTATATATAAACCCCCCGAACCACTCGATTGGATTCCAGCCTGTAACTCACTCCCGGGTATCTGTTATTCTATATATAAACCACCCGAACCCCTCGATTAGATTCCAGTCTGTAACTCACTCCCGCGTATCTGTTATTCGATATAAAAACCACCCGAACCCCTCGATTAGATTCCAGCCTGTAACTCACTCCCGGGTATCTGTTATTCTATATATAAACCCCCCCGAACCACTCGATTAGATTCCAGCCTGTAACTCACTCCCGGGTATCTGTTATTCTACATATAAACCCCCCGAACCCCTCGATTAGATTCCAGCCTGTAACTCACTCCCGGTTATCTGTTATTCGATACAAAAACCACCCGAACCCCTCGATTAGATTCCAGCCTGTAACTCACTCCCGGGTATCTGTTATTCTATATATAAACCCCCCGAACCCCTCGATTAGATTCCAGCCTGCAACTCACTCCCGGGTATCTGTTATTCTATATATAAACCCCCCGAACCCCTCGATTAGATTCCAGCCTGTAACTCACTCCCGGGTATCTGTTATTCGATATATAAACCCCCTGAACCCCTCGATTAGATTCCAGTCTGTAACTCACTCCCGGGTATCTGTTAGAACATAAGAACATAAGAACATAAGAAATTGGAGCAGGAGTAGGCCAATCGGCCCCTCGAGCCTGCTCCGCCATTCAATAAATCATGGCTGATCTGATCCCAACCACAAATCTAAAGAACACAAGAAGTCGGAGCAGGACCCGGCCACATAGCCCCTGTGCCCTCTCCGCCACCCACAGGGCATTGACCGATCCGAACTCAGCTTCATGTCCAATTTCCTGCCCGCTCCCCATAACCCCTAATTCCCTTTACTTCCAGGAAACTGTCTATTTCTGTTTTAAATTTATCTAATGATGTAGCTTCCACAGCTTCCTGGGGCAGCAAATTCCACAGACCGACCACCCTCTGAGTGAAGAAGTTTCTCCTCATCTCAGTTTTGAAAGAGCAGCCCCTTATTCTAAGATTATGCCCCCTAGTTCTAGTTTCACCCATCTTTGGGAACATCCTTACTGCATCCACCCGATCAAGACCCTTCACAATCTTATATGTTTCAATAAGATCGCCTCTTCGATACATAAACCACCCGAACCCCTCGATTAGATTCCAGCCTGTAACTCACTCCCGGGTATCTGTTATTCCATATATAAACCCCCCGAACCACTCGATTAGATTCCAGCCTGTAACTCGCTCCTGGGTATCTGTTATTCTGTATATAAACCCACCGAACCCCTCGATTTGATTCCAGCCTGTAACTCACTCCCGGGTATCTGTTATTCTATATATGAACCCCCCGAACCCCTCGATTAGATTCCAGTCTGTAACTCACTCCCGGGTATCTGTTATTCTATATATAAACCCCCCGAACCCCTCGATTAGATTCCAGCCTGTAACTCACTCCCGGGTATCTGTTATTCCATATATAAAACCCCGAACCCCTCGATTAGACTCCAGCCTGTAACTCACTCCCGGGTATCTGTTATTCTATATATAAACCCCCCGAACCCCTCGATTAGATTCCAGCCTGTAACTCACTCCCGGGTATCTGTTATTCCATATATAAACCACCCGAACCCCTCGATTAGATTCCAGCCTGTAACTCGCTCCTGGGTATCTGTTATTCTGTATATAAACCCACCGAACCCCTCGATTAGATTCCAGCCTGTAACTCACTCCCGGGTATCTGTTATTCTATATATAAACCCCCCGAACCCCTCGATTAGATTCCAGTCTGTAACTCACTCCCGGGTATCTGTTATTCTATATATAAACCCCCCGAACCCCTCGATTAGATTCCAGCCTGTAACTCACTCCCGGGTATCTGTTATTCCATATATAAATCCCCCGAACCCCTCGATTAGACTCCAGCCTGTAACTCACTCCCGGGTATCTGTTATTCTATATATAAACCCCCCGAACCCCTCGATTAGATTCCAGCCTGTAACTCACTCCCGGGTATCTGTTATTCCATATATAAACCACCCGAACCCCTCGATTGGAATCCAGCCTGTAACTCACTCCCGGGTATCTGTTATTCGATATATAAACCCCCCGAACCCCTCGATTAGATTCCAGCCTGTAACTCACTCCCGGGTATCTGTTATTCGATATATAAACCACCCGAACCCCTCGATTAGATTCCAGCCTGTAACTCACTCCCGGGTATCTGTTATTCTATATATAAACCCCCCGAACCCCTCGATTAGATTCCAGCCTGTAACTCACTCCCGGGTATCTGTTATTCTATATATAAACCCCCCGAACACCTCGATTATATTCCAGCCTGTCACTCACTCCCGGGTATCTGTTATTCTACATATAAACCCCCCGAACACCTCGATTATATTCCAGCCTGTCACTCACTCCCGGGTATCTGTTATTCTACATATAAACCCCCCGAACCCCTCGATTAGATTCCAGCCTGTCACTCACTCCCGGGTATCTGTTATTCTATCTGTAAACCCCCCGAACCCCTCGATTAGATTCCAGCCTGTCACTCACTCCCGGGTATCTGTTATTCTAGATATAAACCACCCGAACCCCTCGATTAGATTCCAGCCTGTAACTCACTCCCGGGTATCTGTTATTCTATATATAAACACCCCGAACCCCTCGATTAGATTCCAGCCTGTAACTCGCTCCCGGGTATCTGTTATTCTAAAAATAATCCCCCCGAACCACTCGATTAGATTCAAGTCTGTCATTCAATCCCGGGTATCTGTTATTCTATATATAAACCAGCCGAACCCCTCGATTAGATTCCAGCCTGTAACTCACTCCCGGGTATCTGTTATTCTATATATAAACCACCCGAACCCCTCGATTAGATTCCAGCCTGTAACTCACTCCCGGGTATCTGTTATTCCACATATAAATCCCCCGAACCCCTCGATTAGACTCCAGCCTGTAACTCACTCCCGGGTATCTGTTATTCTATATATAAACCCCCCGAACCCCTCGATTAGATTCCAGCCTGTAACTCACTCCCGGGTATCTGTTATTCCATATATAAACCACCCGAACCCCTCGATTAGAATCCAGCCTGTAACTCACTCCCGGGTATCTGTTATTCGATATATAAACCCCCCAAACCCCTCGATTAGATTCCAGCCTGTAACTCACTCCCGGGTATCTGTTATTCCATATATAAACCAGCCGAACCCCTCGATCAGATTCCAGCCTGTAACTCACTCCCGGGTATCTGTTATTCTATATATAAACCCCCCGAACCACTCGATTAGATTCCAGCCTGTCACTCACTCCCGGGTATATGTTATTCTATATATAAACCCCCCCGAACCCTTCGATTAGATTCCAGCCTGTAACTCACTCCCGGGTATCTGTTATTCTATCTATAAACCCCCCGAACCCCTCGATTAGATTCCAGCCTGTAACTCACTCCCGGGTATCTGTTATTCTATATATAAACCCCCCCGAAACCCTCGATTAGATTCCAGCCTGTCACTCACTCCCGGGTATCTGTTATTCTATATATAAACCCCCCCGAACCCCTCGATTAGATTCCAGTCTTTAACTCACTCCCAGTTATCTGTTATTCTATATATAAACCCCACGAACCCCGATTAGATTCCAGCCTGTAACTCACTCCCGGGTATCTGTTAATCTATACATAAACCACGCGAACCCCTCCATTAGATTCCAGCCTGCAACTCACTCCCAGTTATCTGTTATTCTATATATAAACCCCCCGAACCCCTCGATTAGATTCCAGCCTGTAACTCACTCCCGGGTATCTGTTATTCTATATATAAAATCCCCGAACCCCTCGATTAGATTCCAGTCTGTAACTCACTCCCGGATATATGTTATTCTATATATAAACCACCCGAATCCCTCAATAAGAATCCAGCCTGTAACTCACTCCCGGGTACCTGTTATTCTATATATAAACCCCCCGAACCCCTCGAATATATTCCAGCCTGTAACTCACTCCCGGGTATCTGTTATTCTATATATAAACCACCTGAACCCCTCGATTCGATTCCAGCCTGTCACTCACTCCCGGGTATCTGTTCTTCTATCTATGAACCACCCGAACCCCTCGATTAGATTCCAGCCTGTAACTCACTCCCGGGTATCTGTTCTTCTATAGATGAACCACCCGAACCCCTCGATTATATTCCAGCCTGTAACTCACTCCTGGGTATCTGTTATTCGATATATAAACCCCCCGAACCCCTCGATTAGATTCCAGCCTGTAACTCACTCCCGGGTATCTGTTATTCGATATATAAACCCCCCGAACCTCTCGATTAGATTCCAGCCTGTAACTCACTCCCGGGTATCTGTTATTCGATATATAAACCCCCCGAACCCCTCGATTAGATTCCAGCCTGTAACTCACTCCTGGGTATCTGTTATTATATATATAAAGCACCCGAACCCTTCGATTAGATTCCAGCCTGTAACTCACTCCCGGGTATCTGTTATTCTATATATAAACCCCCCGAACCCCTCGATTAGATTCCAGCCTGTAACTCACTCCCGGGTATCTGTTATTCTATATATAAACCCCCCGAACCCCTCGATTAGATTCCAGTCTGTAACTCACTCCCGGGTATCTGTTATTCTATATATAAACCCCCCGAACCCCTCGATTAGATTCCAGCTTTTAACTCACTCCCGGGTATTTGTTATTCTATATATAAACCCCCCGAACCCCTCGATTAGATTCCAGCTTTTAACTCACTCCCGGGTATCTGTTATTCTATATATAAACCACCAGAACCCCTCGATTAGATTCCAGCCTGTAACTCACTCCCGGGTATCTGTTATTCTACATATAAACCCCCCGAACCCCTCGATTAGATTCCAGCCTGTAACTCACTCCCAGGTATCTGTTATTCGATATATAAACCGTCGAACCTCTCGATTAGATTCCAGCCTGTAACTCACTCCCGCGTATCTGTTATTCTATATATAAACCACCCGAACCCTTCGATTAGATTCCAGCCTGTAACTCACTCCCGGGTATCTGTTATTCTATATATAAACCCCCCGAACCCCTCGATTAGATTCCAGCCTGTAACTCACTCCCGGGTATCTGTTATTCTACATATAAACCCCCCGAACCCCTCGATTAGATTCCAGCCTGTAACTCACTCCCGGGTATCTGTTATTCGATATAAAAACCACCCGAACCCCTCGATTAGATTCCAGCCTGTAACTCACTCCCGGGTATCTGTTATTCTATATATAAACCCCCCCGAACCACTCGATTAGATTCCAGCCTGTAACTCACTCCCGGGTATCTGTTATTCTACATATAAACCCCCCGAACCCCTCGATTAGATTCCAGCCTGTAACTCACTCCCGGGTATCTGTTATTCTATATATAAACCCCCCGAACCCCTCGATTAGATTCCAGCCTGTAACTCACTCCCGGGTATCTGTTATTCGATACAAAAACCACCCGAACCCCTCGATTAGATTCCAGCCTGTAACTCACTCCCGGGTATCTGTTTTTCTTATATCTCAAGATTTGGGTGTCGGTATGTTCGGGATAGTATATAGGCATGTACAGGTTTGGGAGTGGGTGTGCACAGCTTTGGGAGTGGGTGTGCACAGGTTTGGGAGTGGGTGCATACAGGATTGGGAGTGGGTGAGTCTAGATTTGGGAATGGGTGTGAACGGGTTTGGGTGTGGGAGTGTGCAGGTTTGGGAGTGGGTGTGTACAGGTTTGGGAGTGGGTGTGTACAGGTTTGGGAGTGGGTGTGTACAGGTTTGGGAGTGGGTGTGTACAGGTTTGGGAGTGGGTGTGTACGGGTTTGGGAGTGAGTGTGTACAGGTTTGGGAGTGGGTGTGTACGGGTTTGGGAGTGGGTGTGTACAGGTTTGGGAGTGGGTGTGTGCAGGTTTGGGAGTGGGTGTGTACGGGTTTTGGGAGTTGGTGTGTACAGGTTTGGGAGTGGGTGTGTACAGGTTTGGGAGTGGGTGTGTACAGGTTTGGGAGTGGGTGTGTACAGGTTTGGGAGAGGGTGTGTACAGGTTTGGGTTTGGATGTGTACGGGTTTGGGAGTGGGTGTGTACAGGTTTGGGAGTGGGTGTGTACAGGTTTGGGAGTGGGTGTGTACAGGTTTGGGTGTGGGTGTGTACAGGTTTGGGAGTGGGTGTGTACAGGTTTGGGAGTGGGTGTGTACAGGTTTAGGAGTGGGTGTGTATTGGTTTGGGAGTGGGTGTGTACAGGTTTGGGAGTGGGTGTGTACAGGTTTTGGGAGTGGGTGTGCACAGGTTTGGGAGCGGGTGTGTACGGGTTTGGGAGTGGGTGTGTACAGGTTTGGGAGTGGGTGTGTACAGGTTTGGGAATGGGTGTGTACAGGTTTTGGGAGTGGGTGTGTACAGGTTTGGGAGTGGGTGTGTAGAGGTTTGGGAGTGGGTGTGTACGGGTTTGGGAGTGGGTGTGCACAGGTTTGGGATTGGGTGTGCACGGGTTTGGGAGTGGGTGTGTACAGGTTTGGGAGTGGGTGTGTACAGGTTTCGGTTTGGATGTGTACGGGTTTGGGAGTGGGTGTGTACAGGTTTGGGAGTGTGTGTGTACAGGTTTGGGAGTGGGTGTGTACAGGTTTGGGAGTGGGTGTGTCCAGGTTTGGGAGTGGGTGTGTATTGGTTTTGGAGTGGGTGTGTACAGGTTTGGGAGTGGGTGTGCACAGGTTTGGGAGTGGGTGTGTACAGGTTTGGGAGTGGGTGTGTATTGGTTCTGGAGTGGGTGTGTACAGGTTTGGGAGTGGGTGTGCACAGGTTTGGGAGTGGGTGTGTACAGGTTTGGGAGTGGGTGTGTACGGGTTTGGGAGTGGGTGTGTACAGGTTTGGGAGTGGGTGTGTACAGGTTTGGGAGTGGGTGTATACAGGTTTGGGTTTGGATGTGTACAGGTTTGGGAGTGGGTGTGTACAGGTTTGGGAGTGGGTGTGTACAGGTTTGGGAGTGGGTGTGTACAGGTTTGGGAGTGGGTGTGTATTGATTTGGGAGTTGGTGTGTACAGGTTTGGGAGTGGGTGTGTACAGGTTTGGGAGTGGGTGTGCACAGGTTTGGGAGTGGGTGTGTATTGGTTTGGGAGTGGGTGTGTACAGGTTTGGGAGTGGGTGTGTACAGGTTTGGGTTTGGATGTGTACAGGTTTGGGAGTGGGTGTGTACAGGTTTGGGAGTGGGTGTGTACAGGTTTGGGAGTGGGTGTGTACAGGCTTGGGAGTGTGTGTGCACAGGTTTGGGAGTGGGTGTGTACAGGTTTGGGAGTGGGTGTGTATTGGTTTGGGAGTGGGTGTGTACAGGTTTGGGAGTGGGTGTGTACAGGTTTGGGAGTGGGTGTGTACAGGTTTGGGAGTGGGTGAGTACAGGTTTGGGAGTGGGTGTGTATTGGTTTGGGAGTGGGTGTGTACAGGTTTGGGAGTGGGTGTGTACAGGTTTGGGAGTGTGTGTGTACAGGTTTTGGGAGTGGGTGTGTCCAGGTTTGGGAGCGGGTGTGTACGGGTTTGGGAGTGGGTGTGTACAGGTTTGGGAGTTGGTGTGTACAGGTTTGGGAATGGGTGTGTACAGGTTTTGGGAGTGGGTGTGTACAGGTTTGGGAGTGGGTGTGTACAGGTTTGGGAGTGGGTGTGTACGGGTTTGGGAGTGGGTGTGCACAGGTTTGGGAGTGGGTGTGTACGGGTTTGGGAGTGGGTGTGTACAGGTTTGGGAGTGGGTGTGCACAGGTTTGGGTTTGGATGTGTACGGGTTTGGGAGTGGGTGTGTACAGGTTTGGGAGTGGGTGTGTACAGGTTTGGGAGTGGGTGTGTACGGGTTTGGGAGTGGGTGTGTACAGGTTTGGGTTTGGGTGTGTACAGGTTTGGGAGTGGGTGTGTACAGGTTTGGGAGTGGGTGTGTACGGGTTTGGGAGTGGGTGTGTACGGGTTTGGGAGTGGGTGTGTACAGGATTGGGAGTGGGTGTGTACAGGGTTGGGAGTGGGTGTGTGCAGGTTTGGGAGTGGGTGTGTACAGGTTTGGGAGTGGGTGTGTCCAGGTTTGGGAGTGGGTGTGTACAGGTTTGGGAGTGGGTGTGTACAGGTTTGGGAGTGGGTGTGCACAGGTTTGGGAGTGGGTGTGTACGGGTTTGGGAGTGGGTGTGTACAGGTTTGGGAGTGGGTGTGTACGGGTTTTGGGAGTTGGTGTGTACAGGTTTGGGAGTGGGTGTGTACAGGTTTGGGAGTGGGTGTGTACGGGTTTTGGGAGTGGGTGTTTACAGGTTTGGGAGTGGGTGTGTACAGGTTTGGGAGTGGGTGTGTACGGGTTTGGGAGTGGGTGTGTACGGGTTTGGGAGTGGGTGTGTACAGGTTTGGGTTTGGGTGTGTACAGGTTTGGGAGTGGGTGTGTACAGGTTTGGGAGTGGGTGTGTACAGGTTTGGGAGTGGGTGTGTACAGGTTTGGGAGTGGGTGTGTACGGGTTTTGGGAGTGGGTGTGTACAGGTTTGGGAGTGGGTGTGTACAGGTTTGGGAGTGGATGTGTACAGGTTTGGGAGTGGGTGTGTACAGGTTTGGGAGTGGATGTGAACAGGTTTGGGAGTGGGTGTGTACAGGTTTGGGAGTGGGTGTGTGCAGGTTTGGGAGTGGGTGTGTACGGGTTTGGGAGTGGGTGTGTACAGGTTTGGGAGTGGGTGTGTACAGGTTTGGGAGTGGGTGTGTACGAGTTTGGGAGTGGGTGTGTACAGGTTTGGGAGTGGGTGTGTACAGGTTTGGGAGTGGGTGTGTACAGGTTTGGGAGTGGGTGTGTATTGGTTTGGGAGTGGGTGTGTACAGGTTTGGGAGTGGGTGTGTACAGGTTTGGGAGTGGGTGTGCACAGGTTTGGGAGTGGGTGTGTATTGGTTTGGGAGTGGGTGTGTACAGGTTTGGGAGTGGGTGTGTACAGGTTTGGGTTTGGATGTGTACAGGTTTGGGAGTGGGTGTGTACAGGTTTGGGAGTGGGTGTGTACAGGTTTGGGAGTGGGTGTGTACAGGCTTGGGAGTGTGTGTGCACAGGTTTGGGAGTGGGTGTGTACAGGTTTGGGAGTGGGTGTGTATTGGTTTGGGAGTGGGTGTGTACAGGTTTGGGAGTGGGTGTGTACAGGTTTGGGAGTGGGTGTGTACAGGTTTGGGAGTGGGTGAGTACAGGTTTGGGAGTGGGTGTGTATTGGTTTGGGAGTGGGTGTGTACAGGTTTGGGAGTGGGTGTGTACAGGTTTGGGAGTGTGTGTGTACAGGTTTTGGGAGTGGGTGTGTCCAGGTTTGGGAGCGGGTGTGTACGGGTTTGGGAGTGGGTGTGTACAGGTTTGGGAGTGGGTGTGTACAGGTTTGGGAATGGGTGTGTACAGGTTTTGGGAGTGGGTGTGTACAGGTTTGGGAGTGGGTGTGTACAGGTTTGGGAGTGGGTGTGTACGGGTTTGGGAGTGGGTGTGTACAGGTTTGGGAGTGGGTGTGTACGGGTTTGGGAGTGGGTGTGTACAGGTTTGGGAGTGGGTGTGTACAGATTTGGGTTTGGATGTGTACGGGTTTGGGAGTAGGTGTGTACAGGTTTGGGAGTGGGTGTGTACAGGTTTGGGAGTGGGTGTGTACGGGTTTGGGAGTGGGTGTGTACAGGTTTGGGTTTGGGTGTGTACAGGTTTGGGAGTGGGTGTGTACAGGTTTGGGAGTGGGTGTGTACGGGTTTGGGAGTGGGTGTGTACGGGTTTGGGAGTGGGTGTGTACAGGATTGGGAGTGGGTGTGTCCAGGGTTGGGAGTGGGTGTGTGCAGGTTTGGGAGTGGGTGTGTACAGGTTTGGGAGTGGGTGTGTCCAGGTTTGGGAGTGGGTGTGTACAGGTTTGGGAGTGGGTGTGTACAGGTTTGGGAGTGGGTGTGCACAGGTTTGGGAGTGGGTGTGTACGGGTTTGGGAGTGGGTGTGTACAGGTTTGGGAGTGGGTGTGTACGGGTTTTGGGAGTTGGTGTGTACAGGTTTGGGAGTGGGTGTGCACAGGTTTGGGAGTGGGTGTGTACGGGTTTTGGGAGTGGGTGTTTACAGGTTTGGGAGTGGGTGTGTACAGGTTTGGGAGTGGGTGTGTACGGGTTTGGTAGTGGGTGTGTACGGGTTTGGGAGTGGGTGTGTACAGGTTTGGGTTTGGGTGTGTACAGGTTTGGGAGTGTGTGTGTACAGGTTTGGGAGTGGGTGTGTACAGGTTTGGGAGTGGGTGTGTACAGGTTTGGGAGTGGGTGTGTACAGGTTTGGGAGTGGGTGTGTACGGGTTTTGGGAGTGGGTGTGTACAGGTTTGGGAGTGGGTGTGTACAGGTTTGGGAGTGGATGTGTACAGGTTTGGGAGTGGGTGTGTACAGGTTTGGGAGTGGATGTGAACAGGTTTGGGAGTGGGTGTGTACAGGTTTGGGAGTGGGTGTGTACAGGTTTGGGAGTGGGTGTTTACAGGTTTGGGAGTGGGTGTGTACGGGTTTGGGAGTGGGTGTGTACAGGTTTGGGAGTGGGTGTGTACAGGTTTGGGAGTGGGTGTGTACGAGTTTGGGAGTGGGTGTGTACAGGTTTGGGAGTGGGTGTGTACAGGTTTGGGAGTGGGTGTGTACGGGTTTGGGAGTGGGTGTGTACGGGTTTGGGAGTGGATGTGTACGGGTTTGGGAGTGGGTGTGTACGGGTTTGGGAGTGGGTGAGTACAGGTTTGGGAGTGGGTGAGTACAGGTTTGGGAGTGGGTGTGCACAGGTTTGGGAGTGGGTGTGTACAGGTTTGGGAGTGGGTGTGTACGGGTTTGGGAGTGGGTGTGTACAGGTTTGGGAGTGGGTGTGTACAGGTTTGGGAGTGGGAGTGTACAGGTTTGTGAGTGGGTGTGTACAGGTTTGGGAGTGGGTGTGTACAGATTTGGGAGTGGGTGTGTACAGGTTTGGGAGTGGGTGTGTACAGGTTTGGGAGTGGGTGTGTACGGGTTTGGGAGTGGGTGTGTACGGGTTTGCGTGTGGGTGTGTACGGGTTTGGGAGTGGGTGTGTACAGGTTTGGGAGTGGGTGTGTACAGGTTTGGGAGTGGGTGGGTACGGGATTTGGGAGTGGGTGTGTACAGGTTTGGGAGTGGGTGTGTACAGGTTTGGGAGTGGGTGTGTACGGGTTTGGGAGTGGGTGTGTACAGGTTTGGGAGTGGGTGTGTACAGGTTTGGGAGTGGGTGTGTACAGGTTTGGGAGTGGGTGTGTACAGGTTTGGGAGTGGGTGTGTCCGGGTTTGGGAGTGGGTGTGTACAGGTTTGGGAGTGGGTGTGTACGGGTTTTGGAGTGGGTGTGTACATGTTTGGGAGTGGTTGTGTACAGGTTTGGGAGTGGGTGTGTACAGGTTTGGGAGTGGGTGTGTACAGGTTTGGGAGTGGGTGTGTACAGGATTGGGAGTGGGTGTGTACAGGTTTGGGAGTGGGTGAGTACAGGTTTGGGAGTGGGTGTGTACAGGTTTGGGAGTGGGTGTGTACAGGATTGGGAGTGGGTGAGTACAGGTTTGGGAGTGGGTGTGTCCGGGTTTGGGAGTGGGTGTGTACAGGTTTGGGAGTGGGTGTGTACGGGTTTTGGAGTGGGTGTGTACATGTTTGGGAGTGGTTGTGTACAGGTTTGGGAGTGGGTGTGTACAGGTTTGGGAGTGGGTGTGTACAGGTTTGGGAGTGGGAGTGTACGGGTTTGGGAGTGGGTGTGTACAGGTTTGGGAGTGGGTGTGTACGGGTTTGGGAGTGGGTGTGTACAGGATTGGGAGTGGGTGTGTACAGGTTTGGGAGTGGGTGAGTACAGGTTTGGGAGTGGGTGTGTCCGGGTTTGGGAGTGGGTGTGTACAGGTTTGGGAGTGGGTGTGTACAGGTTTGGGAGTGGGTGTGTACAGGTTTGGGAGTGGGTGTGCACAGGTTTGGGTTTGGGTGTGTACAGGTTTGGGTTTGGGTGTCTACAGGTTTGGGTTTGGGTGTGTACAGGTTTGGGAGTGGGTGTGTACGGGTTTTGGGAGTGGGTGTGTTCAGGTTTGGGAGTGGGTGTGTTCAGGTTTGGGAGTGGGTGTGTACAGGTTTGGGAGTGGGTGTGTACAGGTTTGGGAGTGGGTGTGTACGGGTTTTGGGAGTGGGTGTGTACAGGTTTGGGAGTGGGTGTGTACAGGTTTGGGAGTGGATGTGTACAGGTTTGGGAGTGGGTGTGTACAGGTTTGGGAGTGGATGTGAACAGGTTTGGGAGTGGGTGTGTACAGGTTTGGGAGTGGGTGTGTCCAGGTTTGGGAGTGGGTGTGTACAGGTTTGGGAGTGGGTGTGTACGGGTTTGGGAGTGGGTGTGTACAGGTTTGGGAGTGGGTGTGTACAGGTTTGGGAGTGGGTGTGTACGAGTTTGGGAGTGGGTGTGTACAGGTTTGGGAGTGGGTGAGTACAGGTTTGGGAGTGGGTGAGTACAGGTTTGGGAGTGGGTGTGTACAGGTTTGGGAGTGGGTGTGTACAGGTTTGGGAGTGGGTGTGTACAGGTTTGGGAGTGGGTGTGTACAGATTTGGGAGTGGGTGTGTACAGGTTTGGGAGTGGGTGTGTACAGGTTTGGGAGTGGGTGTGTACGGGTTTGGGAGTGGGTGTGTACGGGTTTGCGTGTGGGTATGTACGGGTTTGGGAGTGGGTGTGTACAGGTTTGGGAGTGGGTGTGTACAGGTTTGGGAGTGGGTGGGTACGGGTTTTGGGAGTGGGTGTGTACAGGTTTGGGAGTGGGTGTGTACAGGTTTGGGAGTGGGTGTGTACGGGTTTGGGAGTGGGTGTGTACAGGTTTGGGAGTGGGTGTGTACAGGTTTGGGAGTGGGTGTGTACAGGTTTGGGAGTGGGTGTGTCCGGGTTTGGGAGTGGGTGTGTACAGGTTTGGGAGTGGGTGTGTACGGGTTTTGGAGTGGGTGTGTACATGTTTGGGAGTGGTTGTGTACAGGTTTGGGAGTGGGTGTGTACAGGTTTGGGAGTGGGTGTGTTCAGGTCTGGGTTTGGGTGTGTACAGGTTTGGGAGTGGGAGTGTACGGGTTTGGGAGTGGGTGTGTACAGGTTTGGGAGTGGGTGTGTACGGGTTTGGGAGTGGGTGTGTACAGGATTGGGAGTGGGTGTGTACAGGTTTGGGAGTCGGTGTGTCCGGGTTTGGGAGTGGGTGTGTACAGGTTTGGGTTTGGGTGTGTACAGGTTTGGGAGTGTGTGTGTACAGGTTTGGGAGTGGGTGTGTACAGGTTTGGGAGTGGGTGTGCACAGGTTTGGGTTTGGGTGTGTACAGGTTTGGGTTTGGGTGTCTACAGGTTTGGGTTTGGGTGTGTACAGGTTTGGGAGTGGGTGTGTACGGGTTTTGGGAGTGGGTGTGTACAGGTTTGGGAGTGGGTGTGTACAGGTTTGGGAGTGGGTGTGTACGTGTTTGGGAGTGGGTGTGTACAGGTTTGGGAGTGGGTGTGTACAGGTTTGGGAGTGGGTGTGTCCAGGTTTGGGAGTGGGTGTGTACGGGTTTGGGAGTGGGAGTGTAAAGGTTTGTGCTTGGGTGTGTACAGGTTTGGGAGTGGGTGTGTACGGGTTTTGGAGTGGGTGTGTACATGTTTGGGAGTGGTTGTGTACAGGTTTGGGAGTTGGTGTGTCCAGGTTTGGGAGTGGGTGTGTTCAGGTTTGGGAGTGGATGTGTCCAGGTTTGGGAGTGGGTGTGTACAGGTTTGGGAGTGGGTGTGTACAGGTTTGGGAGTGGGTGTGTACGGGTTTGGGAGTGGGTGTGTACAGGTTTGGGAGTGGGTGTGTACAGGTTTGGGAGTGGGTGTGTTCAGGTTTGGGAGTGGATGTGTACAGGTTTGGGATTGGGTGTGTACAGGTTTGGGAGTGGGTGTGTACAGGTTTGGGAGTGGGTGTGTACAGGTTTGGGAGTGGGTGTGTACGGGTTTGGGAGTGGGTGTGTACAGGTTTGGGAGTGGGTGTGTATAGGTTTGGGAGTGGGAGTGTACAGGTTTGTGAGTGGGTGTGTACGGGTTTGGGAGTGGGTGTGTACAGGTTTGGGAGTGGATGTGTACAGGTTTGGGAGTGGGTGTGTACAGGTTTGGGAGTGGGTGTGTACAGGTTTGGGAGTGGGTGGGTACGGGTTTTGGGAGTGGGTGTGTACAGGTTTGGGAGTGGGTGTGTACAGGTTTGGGAGTGGGTGTGTACGGGTTTGGGAGTGGGTGTGTACAGGTTTGGGAGTGGGTGTGTACAGGTTTGGGAGTGGGTGTGTACAGGTTTGGGAGTGGGTGTGTACAGGTTTGGGAGTGGGTGTGTCCGGGTTTGGGAGTGGGTGTGTACAGGTTTGGGAGTGGGTCTGTACGGGTTTTGGAGTGGGTGTGTACATGTTTGGGAGTGGTTGTGTACAGGTTTGGGAGTGGGTGTGTACAGGTTTGGGAGTGGGTGTGTACAGGTTTGGGAGTGGGTGTGTGCAGGTTTGGGAGTGGGTGTGTACGGGTTTGGGAGTGGGTGTGTACAGGTTTGGGAGTGGGTGTGTCCAGGTTTGGGAGTGGGTGTGTACAGGTTTGGGAGTGGATGTGTACAGGTTTGGGAGTGGGTGTGTACAGGTTTGGGAGTGGGTGTGTCCAGGTTTGGGAGTGGATGTGTACAGGTTTGGGAGTGGGTGTGTACGGGTTTGCGTATGGGTGTGTATCGGTTTGGGAGTGGGTGTGTACAGGTTTGGGAGTGGGTGTGTACAGGTTTGGGAGTGGGTGTGTACAGGTTTGGGAGTGGGTGTGTACGGGTTTGGGAGTGGGTGTGTACAGGTTTGGGAGTGGATGTGTACAGGTTTGGGAGTGGGTGTGTACAGGTTTGGGAGTGGGTGTGTACAGGTTTGGGAGTGGGTGTGTACAGGTTTGGGAGTGGGTGTGTACAGGTTTTGGAGTGGGTGTTTACAGGTTTGTGAGTGGGTGTGTACAGGTTTGGGAGTGGGTGTGTCCAGGTTTGGGAGTGGGTGTGTACGGGTTTGGGAGTGGGTGTGTACAGGTTTGGGAGTGGGTGTGTACAGGTTTGGGAGTGGGTGTGTACAGGTTTGGGAGTGGGTGTGTACAGGTTTGGGAGTGGGTGTGTCCAGGTTTGGGAGTGGGTGTGTACAGGTTTGGGTTTGGGTGTGTACAGGTTTGGGAGTGGGTGTGTACAGGTTTGGGAGTGGGTGTGTACAGGTTTGGGAGTGGGTGTGTACAGGTTTGGGAGTGGGTGTGTACAGGTTTGGGAGTGGGTGTGTACGTGTTTGGGAGTGGGTGTGTTCAGGTTTGGGAGTGGGTGTGTACAGGTTTGGGAGTGGGTGTGTACAGGTTTGTGAGTGTGTGTGTACAGGTTTGGGAGTGGGTGTGTACGGGTTTGGGAGTGGGTGTGTACAGGTTTGTGAGTGTGTGTGTACAGGTTTGGGAGTGGGTGTGTACAGGTTTGGGAGTGGGTGTGTACGGGTTTGGGAGTGGGTGTGTACAGGTTTGGGAGTGGGTGTGTACGGGTTTGGGAGTGGGTGTGTACGGGTTTGCGTATGGGTGTGTTCGGGTTTGGGAGTGGGTGTGTACAGGTTTGGGAGTGGTGTGTACGGGTTTGGGAGTGGGTGTGTACAGGTTTGGGTTTGGGTGTGTACGGGTTTGGGAGTGGTGTGTACAGGTTTGGGAGTGGGTGTGTACAGGTTTGGGAGTGGGTGTGTACAGGTTTGGGAGTGGGTGTGTACAGGTTTGGGAGTGGGTGTGTACGGGTTTGCGTATGGGTGTGTACGGGTTTGGGAGTCGGTTTGTACAGGTTTGGGAGTGGTGTGTACGGGTTTGGGAGTGGGTGTGTACGGGTTTGCGTATGGGTGTGTACGGGTTTGGGAGTCGGTTTGTACAGGTTTGGGAGTGGTGTGTACGGGTTTGGGAGTGGGTGTGTACAGGTTTGGGAGTGGGTGTGTACAGGTTTGGGAGTGGGTGTGTACAGGTTTGGGTTTGGGTGTGTACGGGTTTGGGATTGGGTGTGTACAGGTTTGGGAGTGGGTGTGTACAGGTTTGGGAGTGGTGTGTACGGGTTTGGGAGTGGGTGTGTACAGGTTTGGGTTTGGGTGTGTACGGGTTTGGGATTGGGTGTGTACAGGTTTGGGAGTGGGTGTGTACGGGTTTGGGAGTGGGTGTGTCCAGGTTTGGGTTTGGGTGTGTACAGATTTGGGAGTGGGTGTGTACAGGTTTGGGTTTGGGTGTGTACAGGTTTGGGAGTGGGTGTGTACAGGTTTGGGAGTGGGTGTGTACGGGTTTGGGAGTGGGTGTGTACGGGTTTGGGAGTGGGTGTGTACAGGTTTGCGTATGGGTGTGTACGGGTTTGGGTGTGGGTGTGTACAGGTTTGGGTTTGGGTGTGTACAGGTTTGGGTTTGGGTGTGTACAGGTTTGGGAGTGGGTGTGTACGGGTTTGGGAGTGGGTGTGTGCAGGTTTGGGAGTGGGTGTGTACAGGTTTGGGTTTGGGTGTGTACAGGTTTGGGAGTGGGTGTGTACAGGTTTGGGAGTGGTTGTGTACAGGTTTGGGAGTGGGTGTGTACAGGTTTGGGAGTGGGTGTGTACAGTTTTCGGAGTGGGTGTGTACAGGTTTGGGAGTGGGTATGTACGGGCTTGGGAGTGGGTGTGTACAGGTTTGTGAGTGGGTGTGTACAGGTTTGGGAGTGGGTGTGTGCAGGTTTGGGAGTGTGTGTGTACAGGTTTGGGAGTGGGTGTGTACAGGTTTGGGAGTGGGTGTGTCCAGGTTTGGGAGTGGGTGAGTACAGGTTTGGGAGTGGGTGTGTACAGGTTTGGGAGTGGGTGTGTACAGGTTTGGGAGTGGGTGTGTACGGGTTTGGGAGTGGGTGTGTACGGGTTTGGGAGTGGGTGTGCACAGGTTTGGGAGTGGGTGTGTACAGGTTTGGGAGTGGGTGTGTACAGGTTTGGGAGTGGGTGTGTACGGGTTTGGGAGTGGGTGTGTACGGGTTTGGGAGTGGTGTGTACGGGTTTGGGAGCGGGTGTGTACAGGTTTGGGAGTGGGTGTGTACAGGTTTGGGAGTGGGTGTGTACAGGTTTGGGAGTGGTGTGTACGGGTTTGGGAGCGGTTGTGTACAGGTTTGGGAGTGGGTGTGTACAGGTTTGGGAGTGGGTGTGTACAGATTTGGGAGTGGGTGTGTACAGGTTTGGGAGTGGGTGTGTACAGGTCTGGGTTTGGGTGTGTACAGGTTTGGGAGTGGGTGTGTACAGGTTTGGGAGTGGGTGTGTGCAGGTTTGTGAATGTGTGTGTACAGGTTTGGGAGTGGGTGTGTACGGGTTTGGGAGTGGGTGTGTACAGGTTTGGGAGTGGGTGTGTACAGGTTTGGGTTTGGGTGTGTACGGGTTTGGGATTGGGTGTGTACAGGTTTGGGAGTGGGTGTGTACAGGTTTGGGAGTGGTGTGTACGGGTTTGGGAGTGGGTGTGTACAGGTTTTGGTTTGGGTGTGTACAGGTTTGGGAGTGGGTGTGTACAGGTTTGGGTTTGGGTGTGTACAGGTTTGGGAGTGGGTGTGTACAGGTTTGGGAGTGGGTGTGTCCGGGTTTGGGAGTGGGTGTGTACGGGTTTGGGAGTGGGTGTGTACAGGTTTGCGTATGGGTGTGTACGGGTTTGGGTGTGGGTGTGTACAGGTTTGGGTTTGGGTGTGTACAGGTTTGGGTTTGGGTGTGTACAGGTTTGGGAGTGGGTGTGTACGGGTTTGGGAGTGGGTGTGTGCAGGTTTGGGAGTGGGTGTGTACAGGTTTGGGTTTGGGTGTGTACAGGTTTGGGAGTGGGTGTGTACAGGTTTGGGAGTGGTTGTGTACAGGTTTGGGAGTGGGTGTGTACAGGTTTGGGAGTGGGTGTGTACAGGTTTGGGAGTGGGTGTGTACAGGTTTGGGAGTGGGTGTGTACGGGCTTGGGAGTGGGTGTGTACAGGTTTGGGAGTGGGTGTGTACAGGTTTGGGAGTGGGTGTGTACAGGTTTGGGAGTGGGTGTGTACAGGTTTGGGAGTGGGTGTGTACAGGTTTGGGAGTGGGTGAGTACAGGTTTGGGAGTGGGTGTGTACAGGTTTGGGAGTGGGTGAGTACAGGTTTGGGAGTGGGTGTGTACAGGTCTGGGTTTGGGTGTGTACAGGTTTGGGAGTGGGTGTGTACAGGTTTGGGAGTGGGTGTGTACAGGTTTGGGAGTGGGTGTGTACAGGTTTGGGAGTGGGTGTGTACAGGTCTGGGTTTGGGTGTGTACAGGTTTGGGAGTGGGTGTGTACAGGTTTGGGAGTGGTTGTGTACAGGTTTGGGAGTGGGTGTGTACAGGTTTGGGAGTGGGTGTGTACGGGTTTGGGAGTGGGTGTGTACAGGTTTGGGAGTGGGTGTGTACAGGTTTGGGAGTGGGTGTGTACAGGTCTGGGTTTGGGTGTGTACAGGTTTGGGAGTGGGTGTGTACAGGTTTGGGAGTGGTTGTGTACAGGTATGGGAGTGGGTGTGTACAGGTTTGGGAGTGGGTGTGTACAGGTTTGTGTGTGTGTGTGTACAGGTTTGGGAGTGGGTGTGTACAGGTTTGTGAGTGTGTGTGTACAAGTTTGGGAGTGGGTGTGTACGGGTTTGGGAGTGGGTGTGTACAGGTTTGGGAGTGGGTGTGTACAGGTTTGGGAGTGGGTGTGTACAGGTTTGGGAGTGGGTGTGTACAGGTTTGGGAGTGGGTGTGTACAGGTTTGGGAGTGGGTGTGTACAGGTCTGGGTTTGGGTGTGTACGGGTTTGGGAGTGGGTGTGTACGGGTTTGGGAGTGGGTGTGTACGGGTTTGGGAGTGGGTGTGTCCAGGTTTGGGAGTGGGTGTGTACGGGTTTGGGAGTGGGTGTGTACGGGTTTGGGAGTGGGTGTGTACGGGTTTGGGAGTGGGTGTGTCCAGGTTTGGGAGTGGGTGTGTACAGGTTTGGGAGTGGGTGTGTACGGGTTTGGGAGTGGGTGTGTACAGGTTTGGGAGTGGGTGTGTACAGGTTTGGGAGTGGGTGTGTACAGGTCTGGGTTTGGGTGTGTACGGGTTTGGGAGTGGGTGTGTACAGGTTTGGGAGTGGGTGTGTACAGGTTTGGGAGTGGGTGTGTACAGGTTTGGGAGTGGGTGTGTACAGGTTTGGGAGTGGGTGTGTACGGGTTTGGGAGTGGGTGTGTACGGGTTTGGGAGTGGGTGTGTACGGGTTTGGGAGTGGGTGTGTACGGGTTTGGGAGTGGGTGTGTACAGGTTTGGGAGTGGGTGTGTACAGGTCTGGGTTTGGGTGTGTCCGGGTTTGGGAGTGGGTGTGTACGGGTTTGGGAGTGGGTGTGTCCAGGTTTGGGAGTGGGTGTGTACGGGTTTGGGAGTGGGTGTGTACAGGTTTGGGAGTGGGTGTGTACAGGTTTGGGTGTGGGTGTGTACAGGTTTGGGAGTGGGTGTGTACGGGTTTGGGAGTGGGTGTGTCCAGGTTTGGGAGTGGGTGTGTACGGGTTTGGGAGTGGGTGTGTCCAGGTTTGGAAGTGGGTGTGTACGAGTTTGGGAGTGGGTGTGTACGGGTTTGGGAGTGGGTGTGTACAGGTTTGGGAGTGGGTGTGTACAGGTTTGGGAGTGGGTGTGTACAGGTTTGGGAGTGGGTGTGTACAGGTTTGGGAGTGGGTGTGTACAGGTTTGGGTGTGGGTGTGTACAGGTCTGGGTTTGGGTGTGTACGGGTTTGGGAGTGGGTGTGTACGGGTTTGGGAGTGGGTGTGTACGGGTTTGGGAGTGGGTGTGTACAGTTTTGGGAGTGGGTGTGTACGGGTTTGGGAGTGGGTGTGTACGGGTTTGGGAGTGGGTGTGTACAGGTTTGGGAGTGGGTGTGTACAGGTTTGGGAGTGGGTGTGTACAGGTCTGGGTTTGGGTGTGTACGGGTTTGGGAGTGGGTGTGTACAGGTTTGGGAGTGGGTGTGCACAGGTTTGGGAGTGGGTGTGTCCAGGTTTGGGAGTGGGTGTGTACAGGTTTGGGAGTGGGTGTGTACGGGTTTGGGAGTGGGTGTGTCCAGGTTTGGGAGTGGGTGTGTGCCGGTTTGGGAGTGGGTGTGTACGGGTTTGGGAGTGGGTGTGTACGGCTTTGGGAGTGGGTGTGTACAGGTTTGGGAGTGGGTGTGTACAGGTTTGGGAGTGTGTGTGTACAGGTTTGGGAGTGGGTGTGTACAGGTTTGGGAGTGGGTGTGTACAGGTTTGGGAGTGGGTGTGTACAGGTCTGGGTTTGGGTGTGTACGGGTTTGGGAGTGGGTGTGTATTGGTTTTGGGAGTGGGTGTGTGCAGGTTTGGGAGTGGGTGTGTACGGGTTTGGGAGTGGGTGTGTACGGGTTTGGGAGTGGGTGTGTACAGGTTTGGGAGTGGGTGTGTACGGGTTTGGGAGTGGGTGTGTACAGGTTTGGGAGTGGGTGTGTACAGGTTTGGGAGTGTGTGTGTACAGGTTTGGGAGTGGGTGTGTACAGGTTTGGGAGTGGGTGTGTACGGGTTTGGGAGTGGGTGTGTACAGGTTTGGGAGTGGGTGTGTACGGGTTTGGGAGTGGGTGTGTACAGGTTTGGGAGTGGGTGTGTACAGGTTTGGGAGTGGGTGTGTACAGGTTTGGGAGTGGGTGTGTACAGGTTTGGGAGTGTGTGTGTACAGGTTTGTGAGTGTGTGTGTACAGGTTTGGGAGTGGGTGTGTACAGGTTTGGGAGTGGGTGTGTACAGGTTTGGGAGTGGGTGTGTACAGGTTTGGGAGTGTGTGTGTACAGGTTTGGGAGTGGGTGTGTACAGGTTTGGGAGTGGGTGTGTACAGGTTTGGGAGTGGGTGTGTACGGGTTTGGGAGTGGGTGTGTACAGGTTTGGGAGTGGGTGTGTACAGGTTTGGGAGTGGGTGTGTACAGGTTTGGGAGTGGGTGTGTACAGGTTTGGGAGTGGGTGTGTACAGGTTTGGGAGTGGGTGTGTACAGGTTTGGGAGTGGGTGTGTACAGGTTTGGGAGTGGGTGTGTACAGGTTTGGGAGTCCATGTAATTCTCCTCTATCCCCACCTCCATTCACCTCCCCGTGTGGGCTCACCTCACCCTCTTCCACCCACCCCTCCCTTTCTTTCCTGTTTGGTTCGAAACCCCTCTCCGCACACACGTCACTGTGAATCACCCATTGCCTCATGAGAGCTGCTGTCTCGATGGCCAGCCTTACAATGTTGGAATGAGCAAACCCCAAACATTCCCTGCTTCACACTTTTCTTGCACGAAAGGTAGCAAAATCAAATCCACAATTCCTGAAAGAGTTAACCCTTGTCCCCGCCCCCCCTGCCGACCCACTTCCCCTCCGCCCCGTCTAATCCCCAATGGTTATCCCCCGGTGAGAATATTTGATTGAAACCTGCTTCGAAGGTAACACTGGAGGGATCAACGGCCTGAGGCAATCCTTTCAACTCCAATTCAATGGCTATCGGGCAATAACAGAGAGTTTAAACCTCCTTTCTCGTGGAGCAGAAAGACTCCTCAAGGAACAGAACGTGCTGCAGCAGCGCAGCATTGAAGTTTGCCGTTGCCCTCACTGAAAGGCTTGTCTTGTTCGCTGTGTCAAGTATTTCTCCAGCTCCCTGCTCCCCCCCCCCTCCCTCCTGTCAATGGGGTTCCTTCCTTCCCACTCCCAGGGAGTTCCGACCCCTTCCATTACTCACTCTGGTGAGGTTTCCTCCTTCAGTGACGTTGTGGCTGAATTGGGTTGATTCTCCAGATGGCATGCGAGGTAACCCTCTCCTGCCCAGCCGGGCACTCGCCAACTCCCTGATCCTGGTGGGCACTTCACAGCGAGCAGAGCTGCTAACTCCTGGGTGACTTGTCAGAGTGTGACACAGGGCTCTGTCTCTGTTCGAGGGCGGAGTGTACACCAAATACATGTTTACACCAGATAACCAGCATCCAACTCACGTTCAAGGCTGTAGCCTAGCCTTCGTCAAATCAGCAAGGGGTTACCACAGGTCAAATCTCAGTACTCGCGACCTCACTCTATGCTTGGCCCGGGTCGCTCTCTCTCTCTCCATATATCTCCCTGTTTCCCTGTGTCTCTCTCTCTCTATTATATATATATCTCCGTTTCTCTCTCTCTCTCTCTATTATATATATATATCTCAGTTTCCCTGTCTCTCACTCTCTCTATTCTAAATATATCTCCGTTTCTCTCTCTCTCTCTCCATTATATATATATCTCCGTTTCCCTGTCTCTCACTCTCTCTATTCTAAATATATCTCTGTTTCCCTCTCTCTCTCCATTATATATATATCTCCGTTTCCCTGTCTCTCACTCTCTCTATTCTAAATATATCTCTGTTTCCCTCTCTCTCTCTATTATTTTTATGTCTCCGTTTCCCTGTCTCTCTCTCTATTATATAAATATCTCCATTTCCCTGTCTTTCTCTCTCTCTATTATATATATATCTCCATTTCCCTGTCTTTCTCTCTCTCTATTATATATATATCTCCGTTTCCCTGTCTTTCACTCTCTCCATTATGTATATATCTCCGTTTCCCTCTCTCTCTCGCTCTCTATTATATATTTTCCCTGTCTCTCTCTCTCTCTCTATATTATAAATATCTCCATTTCCCTCTCTTTCTCTCTCTATTATATTTCTATCTCCGTTTTCCTGTCTCTCTCTCTATTATATATATAAATGCCCGTTTCCCTGTCTCTCTCTCTATTATTTTTATGTTTCCGTCTCCCTGTCTCTCTCTCTCTCTCTATTATATCTATATCTCTGTTTCCCTGATTCTCCCTCTCTCTATTATATATATATATCTCCGTTTCCCTGTATCTCTCTCTCTATTATATATATATATCTCCGTTTCCCTGTCTCTCCCTTTCTATTATTTATATATTTCTGTTTCCCTGTCTCTCTCTCTCTATTATATTTCTATCTCCGTTTCCCTGTCTCTCTCTCTCTATTATTTATGTCTCCGTCTCCTTGTCTCTCTCTCTCTTTCTATTCTATACATATCTCCATTTCCCTGTCTTTCTCTCTCTCTATAATATTTATATCAGTTTCCCTGTCTCTCTCTCTATTATTTTTATGTCTCCGTCACCCTGTCTCTCTCTCTCTATTATATATATATCTCCATTTCCCTATCTCACTCTCTCTATTATATATATATATATCTCAGTTTCCCTGTCTCACTCTCTCTATTATATATATATATATCTCCATTTCCCTATCTCACTCTCTCTATTATATATATCTCCGTTTCCCTGTCTCTCTCTATTATTTTATGTCTCCGTTTCCCTGTCTCTCACTCTCTCTATTCTAAATATATCTACGTTTCCCTCTCTCTCTTTCTCCATTATATATATATCTCCATTTCCCTCTCTCTCTCTCTCTCTATTATATATACATCTCCGTTTCCCTGTCTCTCTCTCTCTATAATATTTATATCTCAGTTTTCCCGTCTTTCTCTCTCTATAAAATATATGATGTGGAGATGCCGGTGATGGACAAATATAAGGAATCTTACAACACCAGGTTATAGTCCAACAGTTTTATTTGAAAATCACAAGCTTTCGGAGCTTTCCTCCTTCGTCAGGTGTGTGAAGGTTTCCATAAAAGCACCGCATATATAGTCACAGAACAATGCCCGGTGATTACAGATAATCTTTCCAACTGCCTGTTATCACACCTCACTCTACCGCAAGCCCACGGACAACCTCATGATGCTCCACTTTTCCAACTTCCACCCTAACCACGTCAAAGAGGCCATCCCCTATGGACAGGCCCTGCGAATACACAGGGTCTGCTCAGACGAGGAGGAACGCGATGGACACCTACAGACGCTGAAAGACGCCCTCGTAAGAACGGGATATGACGCTCGACTCATCGATCGACAGTTCCGACGGGCCACAGCAAAAAATCGCATAGACCTCCTCAGGAGACTAACACGGGACGCAACCAACAGAGTACCCTTTGTCGTCCAGTACTTCCCCGGAGCGGAGAAACTACGCCATGTTCTCCGCAGCCTTCAACATGTCATCAATGACGACGAACACCTCGCTATGGCCATCCCCACACCTCCACTACTCGCCTTTAAACAGCCACCCAACCTCAAACAGACCATCGTTCGCAGCAAATTACCCAGCTTTCAGGAGAACAGCGTCCACGACACCACACAACCCTGCCACGGTAACCTCTGCAAGACATGCCAGATCATCGACACAGATACCACCATCACACGAGAGGACACCACCCACCAGGTACATGGTTCATACTCCTGTGACTCGGCCAACGTTGTCTACCTCATACGTTGCAGGAAAGGATGCCCCGGAGCATGGTACATTGGCGAGACCATGCAGACGCTGCGACAACGGATGAACGGACACCGCGCAACAATCGCCAAACAGGAGGGTTCCCTCCCAGTCGGGGAACACTTCAGCAGTCATGGACATTCATCCACCGACCATCGGGTAAGCGTTCTCCAAGGCGGCCTTCGAGACACACGACAATGCAAAATCGTCGAGCAGAAATTGATAGCCAAGTTCCGCACCCATGAGGACGGCCTCAACCGGGATCTTGGGTTCATGTCACGCGACATGTAACCCCACCAGGGGGAAAAAAAGTTATCTGTTTTTAATACAACTGGCCATTCTTTGTCTCTCTCTCTCTCTCTCTGTCTTTGTAATCTGACCGCTTGTGTATTCAGTGGTCTTGGGTGTAATGTTCCCCTGTCTGAACACCATCCATGCCGAGGTGTGATAAGGGGCAGTTGGAAAGATTATCTGTAATCACCGGGCATTGTTCTGTGACTATATATGCGGTGCTTTTATGGAAACCTTCACACACCTGACGAAGGAGGAAAGCTCCGAAAGCTTGTGATTTTCAAATAAAACTGTTGGACTATAACCTGGTGTTGTAAGATTCCTTATAATCTCCGTTTCCCTGTCTCTCTCTCTCTATAAAATATATATCTCTGTTTCCCTGTCACTGTCTCTCTATTATATATATCTCTCCGTTATCCTGTGTCTCTCTCTCTCTATTTTATATATATATCTCTGCTTCCCTATCTCTCTCTCTATATATAAATATAAATATATATCCCAGTTTCTCTGTCTGTCTCTCTCTCTATTATATATAAATCCCCATTTCCCTGTCTCTCTCTCTCCATTATATATATATCCGTTTCCCTTTCTCTCTCTCTCTCTCTATTATATTTCTCTCTGTTTCCCTGTGTCTCTCTCTCTCTCTATTATATATATATCTCTGCTTCCCTGTCTCTCTCTTGCTATTATATATATATATCTCCCAGTTTCTCTGACTCTCTATCTCTATTATATATATATCTCTGTTTCCCTGTCTCTCTCTCTCTCTATTATATGTATATCTCCGTTTCCCTGTCTCTTTCTATTATAAAAATATTTCCGTTTCCCTGTGTGTCTCTCTCTATTATATATATATCTCTGCTTCCCTGTCTCTCTCTCGCTATTATATATATATATCTCCCAGTTTCTCTGTCTCTCTCTCTCTCTCTATTATATATAAATCCCCATTTCCCTGTCTCTCTCTCTCTCTCTATTATATATAAATCCCCATTTCCCTGTCTCTCTCTCTCTCTCTATTATATATATATCTCCGTTTCCTTGTCTCTCTCGCTCTCTCTATTATATATATATCTCCGTTTCCCTGTCTCTCTCTATTAAAAATATAACTCCGTTTCCCTGTCTCTCTCTCTCTATTATATAAAAATATCTTCTTTTCCCTGTCTCTCTCTCTATTATATATATCTCTCCGTTTCCCAGTCTCTATCTCTCCATTATATAGAAATCTCCGTTTGCCTGTCTCTCTCTCTCTATTTTCTATATCTCTCCATTTCCCTGTGTCTCTATCTCTCCATTATATTTTTTATCTCCATTTCCCTGTCTCTCTCTCTATTATGTTTATGTCTCTGTTTCCCTTTCTCTTTCAGAGAGGAGGGGGAGTTGCGTTCTTGATTAGGGAGAACATCACGGCAGTAGTGAGAGGGGATATATCCGAGGGTTCGCCCATTGAGTCTATATGGGTAGAACTGAAAAATAAGAAGGGAGAGATCACTTTGATAGGATTGTACTACAGACCCCCAAATAGTCAACGGGAAATTGAGGAGCAAATATGTAAGGAGATTACAGACAGCTGCAAGAAAAATAGGGTGGTAATAGTAGGGGACTTTAACTTTCCCAACATTGACTGGGACAGCCATAGCATTAGGGGCTTGGATGGAGAGAAATTTGTTGAGTGTATTCAGGAGGAATTTCTCATTCAGTATGTGGATGGCCTGACTAGAGAGGGGGCAAAACTTGACCTCCTCTTGGGAAATAAGGAAGGGCAGGTGACAGAAGTGTTAGTGAGGGATCACTTTGGGACCAGTGATCATAATTCCATTAGTTTTAAGATAGCTATGGAGAAGGATAGGTCTGGCCCAAAAGTTAAAATTCTAAATTGGGGAAAGGCCAATTTTGATGGTATTAGACAGGAACTTTCAGAAGTTGATTTGGAGAGTCTCTTGGCAGGCAAAGGGACGTCTGGTAAGTGGGAGGCTTTCAAAAGTGTGTTAACCAGGGTTCAGGGTAAGCACATTCCTTATAAAGTGAAGGGCAAGGCTGGTAGAAGTAGGGAACCTTGGATGACTCGGGAGATTGAGGCCTTAGTCAAAAAGAAGGAGGCATATGACATGCATAGACAGCTGGGATCAAGTGGATCTCCATTTCCCTGTCTCTCTCCCTCTCTCTATATTATATATCTCTCTCCATTTCCCTCTCTCTCTCTCTCTATTATATATATATATCTCCGTTTCCCTGTGTGTCTCTCTCTCTATTATAAATATCTGTTTCCCTGTCTGTCTCTCTATTAAATATATATATCTCTGTTTCCCAGTGTCTCTCTATCTCTCTCTCTCTCCATTTTATATATATCTCCATTTCCCTGTGTCTCTATCTCTATATTATACATATATATCTCCGTTTCCCTGTCTCTCTCTCTCTATTAGAAATATATCTCCGTTTCCCTGTGTCTCTCTCTCTCTATTATATATATGTCTCCGATTCCCTATCTCTCTCTCTAGTATGTTTATGTCTCCGTTTGCCTGTCTCTCACTCTCTATTTTCTATATCTCTCCGTTTCCCAGTCTCTCTCTCTCTCTATTATATGTATATTTCTGTTTCCCTGTCTCTCTCTCTCTATTGGAGATATATCTCCGTTTTCCTGTCTCTCTCACTCTATTATATATATCTCTGTTTCCCTGTCTCTCTCTCTCTATTGGAGATATATCTACGTTTCTCTCTCTCTCTCTCTATTATATATACATCTCCGTTTCCCTGTCTCTCTCTCTCTCTATTATATGTGAATCTCCATTTCCCTGTCTCTCTCCCTCTCTCTACATTATATATCTCTCCGTTTCCCTCTCTCTCTATTATATATATATCTCCGTTTCCCTGTCTCGCTCTCTCCATTTTAACAGAACATAAGAACATAAGAAATAGGAGCAGGAGTAGGCCAATCGGCCCCTCGAGCCTGCTCCGCCATTCAATAAGATCATGGCTGATCTGATCCTAACCTCAAATCTAAATTCATGTCCAATTTCCTGCCCGCTCCCCGTAACCCCTAATTCCCTTTACTTCTAGGAAACTGTCTATTTCTGTTTTAAATTTATTTTATGATGTAACTTCCACAGCTTCCTGGGGCAGCAAATTCCACAGACCTACCACCCTCTGAGTGAAGAAGTTTCTCCTCATCTCAGTTTTGAAAGAGCAGCCCCTTATTCTAAGATTATGCCCCCTAGTTCCAGTTTCACCCATCCTTGGGAACATCCTTACCGCATCCACCCGATCAAGCCCCTTCACAATCTTATATGTTTCAATGAGATTGCCTCTCATTCTTCTGAACTCCAATGAGTAGAGTCCCAATCTACTCAACCTCTCCTCATATGTCCACCCCCTCATCCCCGGGATTAACCGAGTGAACCTTCTTTGTACTGCCTCGAGAGCAAGTATGTCTTTTCTTAAGTACGGAGACCAAAACTGTATGCAGTATTCCAGGTGCGGTCTCACCAATACCTTATATAACTGCAGCAATACCTCCCTGTTTTTATATTCTATCCCCCTCGCAATAAAAGCCAACATTCCGTTGGCTTTCTTGATCACCTGCTGCACCTGCAAACTAACTTTTTGATTTTCTTGCACTAGGACCCCCAGATCCCTTTGTACTGCAGTACTTTCCAGTTGCTCGCCATTAAGATAATAACTTGCTCTCCGATTTTTCCTGCCAAAGTGCATAACCTCACATTTTCCAATATTGTATTGCATCTGCCAAATCTCCGCCCACTCACCCAGCCTGTCTATATCCCCTTGTAGGTTTTTTATGTCCTCCTCACTCTCTACTTTCCCTCCCATCTTTGTATCATCTGCAAACTTTGATATGTTACACTCGGTCCCCTCCTCCAAATCGTTAATATAGATTGTAAAGAGTTGGGGACCCAGCACCGACCCCTGCGGAACACCACTGGCTACTGGTTGCCAGTCCGAGAATGAACCATTTATCCCAACTCTCTGCTTCCTGTTAGATAACCAATCCTCCACCCATGCCAGAATATTACCCCCAATCCAGTGATTCTTTATCTTGAGCAATAATCTTTTATGTGGCACCTTGTTCATGCCGTTTCCCTGTCTCTCTCTCTCTATATATATATTATATATCTCTCTCCGTTTCCCTCTCTCTCTCTCTCTATTATATATATATATCTCCGTTTCCCTGTGTGTGTCTCTCTCTCCATTTTATATATATCTCCATTTCCCTGTCTCTCTCTCTCTATTATATGTGAATGTCTGTTTCCCTGTCTCTCTCCCTCTCTCCATATTATATATCTCTCTCCGTTTCCCTCTCTCTCTCTCTATTATATATATATCTCCGTTTCCCTGTGTCTCTCTCTCTATATTATACATATATATCTCCATTTCCCTGTCTCTCTCTCTCTCTATTATATATATCTCTCCGTTTCCCTGTGTCTCTCTCTCTATATTATACATATATATCTCCGTTTCCCTGTCTCTCTCTCTCTATTATATATATATATCTCCGTTTCCCTGTCTCTCTCTCTCTATTATACATATATATCTCCGTTTGCCTGTCTCTCTCTCTCCATTTTCTATATCTCTCCATTTCCCTGTGTCTCTCTCTCTATTATGTTTATGTCTCCGTTTCCCTTTCTCTTTCAGAGAGGAGGGGGAGTTGCGTTCTTGATTAGGGAGAACATCACGGCAGTAGTGAGAGGGGATATATCCGAGGGTTCGCCCACTGAGTCCATATGGGTAGAACTGAAAAATAAGAAGGGAGAGATCACTTTGATAGGATTGTACTACAGACCCCCAAATAGTCAACGGGAAATTGAGGAGCAAATATGTAAGGAGATTACAGACAGCTGCAAGTAAAATAGGGTGGTAATAGTAGGGGACTTTAACTTTCCCAACATTGACTGGGACAGCCATAGCATTAGGGGCTTGGATGGAGAGAAATTTGTTGAGTGTATTCAGGAGGAATTTCTCATTCAGTATGTGGATGGCCCGACTAGAGAGGGGGCAAAACTTGACCTCCTCTTGGGAAATAAGGAAGGGCAGGTGACAGAAGTGTTAGTGAGGGATCACTTTGGGACCAGTGATCATAATTCCATTAGTTTTAAGATAGCTATGGAGAATGATAGGTCTGGCCCAAAAGTTAAAATTCTAAATTGGGGAAAGGCCAATTTTGATGGTATTAGACAGGAACTTTCAGAAGTTGATTGGGAGAGTCTGTTGGCAGGCAAAGGGACGTCTGGTAAGTGGGAGGCTTTCAAAAGTGTGTTAACCAGGGTTCAGGGTAAGCACATTCCTTATAAAGTGAAGGGCAAGGCTGGTAGAAGTAGGGAACCTTGGATGACTCGGGAGATTGAAGCCCAAGTCAAAAAGGAGAAGGAGGCATATGACATGCATAGGCAGCTGGGATCAAGTGGATCTCCGTTTCCCTGTCTCTCTCCCTCTCTCTATATTATATATCTCTCTCCGTTTCCCTCTCTCTCTCTCTATTATATATATATATCTCCGTTTCCCTGTCTCTCTCTCTCTCTCTATTATCTAGACATCTCCATTTCCCTGTCTCTCTCTCTCTCCATTATATATATCTCCATTTCCCTTTCTCTCTCTCTCCATTATATATATATCTCCATTTCCCTTTCTCTCTCTCTCCATTATATTTATCTCCATTTTCCTGTCTCTCTCTATTATATATATATCTCCGTTTCCCTGTCTCTCTCTCTATTATATATATCTCCATTTTCCTGTCTCTCTCTCTATTATATATATCTCCGTTTCCCTGTCTCTCTCTCTCTCCATTATATATATCTCGATTTCCCTGTCTCTCTCTCTCTATTATATATGTATCTCCGTTTCCCTGTCTCTATCTCTCTATTATATGTATATCTCCGTTTCCCTGTCTCTCTCTCTCTCTGTATTATATATATCTCCGTTTCCCTGTCTCTCTCTCTCTCTGTATTATATATATCTCCGTTTCCCTGTCTCTCTCTCCCTATTTTCTCTCTCCGTTTCCCTGTCTCTTTCTCTCTCTCTCTATTATATATATATCTCCGTTTCCCTGTCTCTGTCTCTCTCTCTATTATATATATATCTCCGTTTCCCTGTCTCTCTCTCTCTATTATATATATCTCCATTTCCCTGTCTCTCTCTCTCTATTATATATATATCTCCGTTTCCCTGTCTCTCTCTCTCTGTATTATATATATCTCCGTTTCCCTGTCTCTCTCACTCTCTCTGTTATATATAAATCTCCGTTTCCCTGTGTCTCTCGCTCTTTCCCTATGTATATATTTCTCTCTGTTTCTCAGATCTCTCTCTGTACAACAACAGCTCCCATTTATACAGTGACTTTAATGTAGTAAAATGTCCCAGGGTGCTCCACAGGAGCAATTATCAAATTAAGTTTGACACCGAGCCACATAAGGAGATATTAGGTCAGGTGACCAAAAGCCTGGTCAAAGAGGTAGGTTTTAAGGAGCGTCTTAAAGGAGGAGAGAGAGGTAGAGAGACAGAGAGGTTTAGGGAGGGAATTCCAGAGCTTAGAGCCTAGGCAGCTGAAGGCACGGCCGTCAATGGTGGTGTGATTAAAATCGGGGATGGACAAGAAGCCAGAATTGGAGGAGCGCAGAGATCTCGGAGGGTTGTAGGGCTGGAGGAGGTTACAGAGATCTCGGAGGGTCGTAGGGCTGGAGGAGGTTGCAGAGATCTCGGAGGGTTGTAGGGCTGGAGGAGGTTACAGAGATCTCGGAGGGTCATAGAGCTGGAGGAGGTTACAGAGATCTCGGAGGGTTGTAGGGCTGGAGGAGGTTACAGAGATCTCTGAGGGTTGTAGGAGGTTACAGAGATCTGGGAGGGTCGTAGGGCTGGAGGAGGTTACAGAGATCTCTGAGGGTTGTAGGGCTGGAGGAGGTTACAGAGATCTCAGAGGGTTGTAGGGCTGGAGGAGGTTACAGAGATCTCGGAGGGTTGTAGGGCTGGAGGAGGTTACAGAGATCTCGGAGGGTTGTAGGGCTGGAGGAGGTTACAGAGATCTCGGAGGGTTGTAGGGCTGGAGGAGGTTACAGAGATCTCAGAGGGTTGTAGGGCTGGAGGAGGTTACAGAGATAGGGAGGGGTGAGCCCATGGAGGGATTTGAAAACAAGGATGAGATTTTTAAAATATATATATTTCAGTCTGTTTCCCTGCCTCTCTCTATCTCTATCTCCTATTCCTACTCTCCTGTCCCTCACTGCCTGTTTCGCTCTCCCTCTTTCTCTCTCTCTCCCTCAGTCTCACTCTCTGTGTCTATCTCAGTCTGCCTCTCCCTGTCACTCTCTGTCTCAGTCTCTGTCTGTCTGTCTATGTATGTCTGTCTGCCTATCTCTGTCTCTCTCATTCTCTCTGTCTGTCTCTCTGTCTTTCTGTCACTGTCTGTCTCAATCTCTCTGTCTCGCTGTCTCTGTCTCTCCGTCTCTGTCTCGATCTGTGAACTAAAGATTGATATCTGCTGTTCTGCTGGTTTTTGAAATAGGACGAGAATTACTCAGAGAGTCAGCAGGAAGCTGAGTGACCAGAGGAGCCACAGAACTGAAACCATCTGACACGATGAGATTCAAGCAGAAACTGTTGGGCCCCCCAGAGCTGACCTTGCCCCACCCAGCCCATGTGAAATAAGATGGGAGAGAAGGGAAATGCCAATAGCAGAGGTCGAGCTGCACACTGGACTACACTTTACGGTCGACTGGTGTGAATGCGGTGAATAAAACGGATTAAATCCTTCCTCAGAGTGTTGGTGTGGAGTGAAGGGACCTGGCAACAGGTGTTGGTGTATGATGACTGGGCATTAACCGGGCACACCGCCCCTTGTGCCAGTCTTGACCACAGGACAGCAGTGACAGTGCTTCAGCTTCAAGAGCTAATGGGACCCCCCTCTCCCCCGCACCGAGACCACCCTGGGACACTTTTAGACACAGTGTAAATACAGACACAAACCTTGAGCCAACAGGCTTTTCACCAAGAGCGAACTGTCTCATTTGGGAGAATTGGTCAATAAATAGCAACATATCCTCTGGACCTGGCCAATCAAAGAACACCTAACAGCCACCACATCCCCCACCACCAGAAATAATGTAATCACACTGAGGGAACAACACCCACTCACAACAACTCATTCAGCTGGTAAATCACACGCCCCACACCAAACTCTCCACAACTTCCTACACCAGGGCCAGAGAGCTGGGACACTGAGACATGGGGGCACAGGGACACTGAGACATGGGGCTACAGGGACACTGGGACATGGGGTCACAGGGACACTGAGGCATGGGGTCACAGGGACACTGAGACGTGGGGTCACAGGGACACTGAGACGTGGGGTCACAGGGACACTGAGACGTGGGGTCACAGGGACACTGAGACATGGGGTCACAGGGACACTGAGACATGGGGTCACAGGGACACTGAGACATGGGGTCACAGGGACACTGAGACATGGGGTCACAGGGACACTGAGACATGGGGCTACAGGGACACTGAGACATGGGGTCACAGGGACACTGAGACATGGGGCTACAGGGACACTGAGACATGGGATCACAGGGACACTGAGACATGGGATCACAGGGACACTGAGACATGGGGCTACAGGGACACTGAGACATGGGGTCACAGGGACACTGAGACATGGGGTCACAGGGACACTGAGACATGGGGCTACAGGGACACTGAGACATGGGGTCACAGGGACACTGAGACATGGGGCTACAGGGACACTGAGACATGGGGTCACAGGGACACTGAGACATGGGGCTACAGGGACACTGAGACATGGGGCTACAGGGACACTGAGACATGGGATCACAGGGACACTGAGACATGGGGCTACAGGGACACTGAGACATGGGGTCACAGGGACACTGAGACATGGGGCTACATGGACACTGAGACATGGGATCACAGAGACACTGAGACGGGGCTACAGGGACACTGACACATGGGATCACAGAGACACTGAGACATGGGGCTACAGGGACACTGAGACATGGGATCACAGAGATACTGAGACATGGGGTCACAGGGACACTGAGACATGGGGTCACAGGGACACTGAGACATGGGGTCACAGGGACACTGAAACATGGGGTCACAGGGACACTGAGACGTGGGATCACAGGAACACTGAGACGTGGGATCACAGGAACACTGAGACATGGGGTCACAAACACACTGAGACATGGGGCTACAGGGTCACTGACACATGGGGTCACAAGGACACTGAGACATGGGGTCACAAGGAAACTGAGACAAGTGGTTACAGTGACACTGAGATGTGGGATCACAGAGAAGTGGGGTTACAGAATCTCTGAGACATGGGATCACAGATGCAGTGAGGCAGGGGGTTGAGGGAGACTGAGACATGGGGTCACAGGCACACTGAGATGTGGGGTCACAGGCACACTGAGACGTGGGGTCACAGGCACACTGAGACGTGGGGTCACAGGGACACTGAGACGTGGGGTCACAGGGACACAGACATGGGGACACAGGGACACTGAGACGTGGGGTCACAGGGACACTGAGACGTGTGGTCACAGAGGCACTGAGACATGGGGTCACAGGGACACTGAGACATGGGGTCACAGGGACACTGAGACATGGGGTCACAGGGACACTGGGACATGGGGTCACAGGGATACTGGGACATGGGTTCACAGGGACACTGAGACATGGGGTCACAGGGACACTGAGTCATGGGGTCACAGGGACACTGAGACATGGGGTCACAGGGACACTGAGACATGGGGTCACAGGCACACTGAGACGTGGGGTTACAGGCACACTGAGACGTGGGGTCACAGGGACACTGAGACGTGGGGTCACAGGGACACTGAGACATGGGGGTCACAGGGACACTGAGACATGGGGTCACAGAGACACTGAGACATTGGAGTCACAGGGACACTGAGACATGGGGTCACAGAGACACTGAGACATTGGGGTCACAGAGGCACTGAGACATTGGGGTCACAGGGACACTGAGACTTGGGGTCACAGAGACACTGAGACATTGGGGTCACAGGGACACTGAGACATGGGGTCACAGGGACACTGAGACATGGGGTCACAGGGGCACTGAGACATGGGGTCACAGGGACACTGAGACATGGGGTCACAAACACACTGAGACATGGGGTCACAGAGACACTGAGACATGGGGTCACAGGACACTGAGACTTGGGGTCACAGGGACACTGATACATGGGGTCACAGGGACACTGAGACATGGGGTCACAAACACACTGAGACATGGGGTCACAGAGACACTGAGACATGGGGTCACAGAGATACTGAGACATGGGGTCACAGAGACACTGAGACATGGGGTCACAGAGACACTGAGACATTGGGGTCACAGGGACACTGAGACATTGGGTCACAGGGACACTGAGACATGGGGTCACAGGGACACTGAGACATTGGGTCACAGGGACACTGAGACATGGGGTCACAGGGACACTGAGACATGGGGTCACAGGGGCACTGAGACATGGGGTCACAGGGACACTGAGTCATGGGGTCACAGGGACACTGAGACATGGGGTCACAGGGACACTGAGACATTGGGTCACAGGGACACTGAGACATGGGGTCACAGGGACACTGAGACATGGGGTCACAGGGACACTGAGACATGGGGTCAAAGGGACACAGAGACATGGGGTCACAGGGACACTGAGACATGGGGTCACAGGGACACTGAGACATGGGGTCAAAGGGACACTGAGACATGGGGTCACAGGGACACTGAGACATGGGGTCACAGGGACACTGAGACATGGGGCTACAGGGACACTGAGACATGAGGTCACAGGGACATTGACACATTGGATCACATGGGGTCACAGGGACACTGAGACATGGGGGCACAGGGACACTGGGACATGGGGTCACAGGGACACTGAGACTTGGGGTCACAGGGACATTGACACATGGGATCACATGGGGTCACAGGGACACTGAGACATGGGGGCACAGGGACACTGGGACCTATGATCACAGACACACTGAGACATGGAGCTACAGGGTCACTGACACATGGGGTCACATGGGGTCACAGGGACACTGAGACATGGGGTCACAAGGAAACTGAGACAAGTGGTTACAGTGACACTGAGATGTGGGATCACAGAGAAGTGGGGTTACAGAATCTCTGAGACATGGGATCACAGACGCAGTGAGGCAGGGGGTTGAGGGAGACTGAGACATGGGGTCACAGGCACACTGAGACGTGGGGTCACAGGCACACTGAGACGTGGGGTCACAGGGACACTGAGACGTGGGGTCACAGGGACACTGAGACATGGGGTCACAGGGACACTGAGACGTGGGGTCACAGGCACACTGAGACGTGGGGTCACAGGCACACTGAGACGTGGGGTCACAGGGACACTGAGACGTGGGGTCACAGGGACACTGAGACATGGGGTCACAGGGACACTGAGACATGGGGTCACAGGGACACTGAGACATGGGGTCACAGGGAAACTGGGACATGGAGTCACAGGGACACTGAGACATGGGGTCACAGGCACACTGAGACATGGGGTCACAGGGACACTGAGACATGGGGTCAAAGGGACACAGAGACATGGGGTCACAGGGACAATGAGACATGGGGTCACAGGGACACTGAGACATGGGGTCACAGGGACACTGAGACATGGGGTCACAGGGACAATGAGACATGGGGTCACAGGGACACTGAGACATGATGTCGGGTTTGAATTCGGGGTTGATGTCGGGTTTGATGTCGGGTTTGATGTCGGGTTTGATGTCGGGTTTGATGTCGGGGTTGATGTCGGGTTTGAATTCGGGGTTGATGTCGGGTTTGATGTCGGGTTTGATGTCGGGGTTGATGTCGGGTTTGATGTCGGGTTTGATGTCGGGTTTGATGTCGGCGTTGATGTCGGGTTTGATGTCGGGTTTGATGTCGGGTTTGATGTCGGGTTTGATGTCGGGGTTGATGTCGGGTTTGAATTCGGGATTGATGTCGGGTTTGATGTCGGGTTTGATGTCGGGGTTGAATTCGGGTTTGATGTCGGGTTTGATGTCGGGTTTCATGTCGGGTTTGATGTCGGGTTTGATGTCGGGTTTGATGTCGGGTTTGATGTCGGGTTTGAATTCGGGTTTGATGTCGGGTTTGATGTCGGGTTTGTTGTCGGGTTTGATGTCGGGTTTGATGTCGGGTTTGATGTCGGGGTTGATGTCGGGGTTGATGTCGGGTTTGATGTCGGGGTTGATGTCGGGTTTGATGTCGGGTTTGAATTCCGGGTTGATGTCGGGGTTGATGTCGGGTTTGAATTCGGGGTTGATGTCGGGGTTGATCTCGGGTTTGATGTCGGGGTTGAATTCGGGTTTGATGTCGGGTTTGATGTCGGGTTTCATGTCGGGTTTGATGTCGGGTTTGATGTCGGGTTTGATGTCGGGTTTGATGTCGGGTTTGATGTCGGGTTTGAATTCGGGATTGATGTCGGGGTTGATGTCGGGTTTGATGTCGGGTTTGATGTCGGGGTTTGATGTCGGGGTTGATGTCGGGGTTGATGTCGGGTTTGAATTCGGGATTGATGTCGGGGTTGATGTCGGGTTTGATGTCGGGTTTGATGTCGGGGTTTGATGTCGGGGTTGATGTCGGGTTTGATGTCGGGGTTGAATTCGGGTTTGATGTCGGGTTCGATGTCGGGGTTGAATTCGGGTTTGATGTCGGGTTTGATGTCGGGTTTGATGTCGGGTTTGATGTCGGGGTTGATGTCGGGTTTGATGTCGGGGTTGATGTCGGGGTTGATGTCGGGGTTGATGTCGGGTTTGATGTCGGGTTTGAATTCGGGTTTGATGTCGGGGTTGATGTCGGGGTTGAATTCGGGTTTGATGTCGGGTTTGATGTCGGGTTTGATGTCGGGTTTGATGTCGGGGTTGATGTCGGGTTTGATGTCGGGGTTGATGTCGGGTTTGATGTCGGGTTTGATGTCGGGTTTGATGTCGGGTTTGATGTCGGGTTTGATGTCGGGGTTGATGTCGGGTTTGATGTCGGGTTTGATGTCGGGTTTGATGTCGGGTTTGATGTCGGGTTTGATGTCGGGGTTGATGTCGGGTTTGATGTCGGGGTTGATGTCGGGTTTGATGTCGGGTTTGATGTCGGGTTTGATGTCGGGTTTGATGTCGGGGTTGATGTCGGGTTTGATGTCGGGTTTGATGTCGGGTTTGATGTCGGGGTTGATGTCGGGTTTGATGTCGGGTTTGATGTCGGGGTTGAATTCGGGTTTGATGTCGGGTTTGATGTCGGGGTTGAATTCGGGTTTGATGTCGGGTTTGATGTCGGGGTTTAATTCGGGTTTGATGTCGGGGTTGATGTCGGGTTTGATGTCGGGGTTGATGTCGGGGTTGATGTCGGGGTTGATGTCGGGGTTGATGTCGGGTTTGATGTCGGGTTTGATGTCGGGTTTGATGTCGGGTTTGATGTCGGGTTTGATGTCGGGGTTGATGTCGGGTTTGATGTCGGGTTTGATGTCGGGTTTGATGTCGGGTTTGATGTCGGGTTTGATGTCGGGGTTGATGTCGGGTTTGATGTCGGGGTTGATGTCGGGTTTGATGTCGGGGTTGATGTCGGGTTTGATGTCGGGGTTTGATGTCGGGTTTGATGTCGGGTTTGATGTCGGGTTTGATGTCGGGTTTGATGTCGGGTTTGATGTCGGGTTTGATGTCGGGGTTGATGTCGGGTTTGATGTCGGGTTTGATGTCGGGTTTGATGTCGGGGTTGATGTCGGGGTTGATGTCGGGGTTGATGTCGGGGTTGATGTCGGGTTTGATGTCGGGTTTGATGTCGGGTTTGATGTCGGGTTTGATGTCGGGGTTGATGTCGGGTTTGATGTCGGGTTTGATGTCGGGTTTGATGTCGGGTTTGATGTCGGGTTTGATGTCGGGGTTGATGTCGGGGTTGATGTCGGGTTTGATGTCGGGTTTGATGTCGGGTTTGATGTCGGGTTTGATGTCGGGTTTGATGTCGGGTCTGATGTCGGGTTTGATGTCGGGTTTGATGTCGGGTTTGATGTCGGGTTTGATGTCGGGTTTGATGTCGGGTTTGATGTCGGGTTTGATGTCGGGGTTGATGTCGGGTTTGATGTCGGGTTTGATGTCGGGTTTGATGTCGGGTTTGATGTCGGGGTTGATGTCGGGTTTGATGTCGGGTTTGATGTCGGGTTTGATGTCGGGTTTGATGTCGGGTTTGATGTCGGGGTTGAATTCGGGTTTGATGTCGGGTTTGATGTCAGGGTTGATGTCGGGTTTGATGTCGGGTTTGATGTCGGGGTTGATGTCGGGTTTGATGTCGGGTTTGATGTCGGGTTTGATGTCGGGTTTGATGTCGGGTTTGATGTCGGGTTTGATGTCGGGTTTGATGTCGGGGTTGAATTCGGGTTTGATGTCGGGTTTGATGTCGGGGTTGAATTCGGGTTTGATGTCGGGTTTGATGTCGGGTTTGATGTCGGGTTTGATGTCGGGTTTGATGTCGGGGTTGAATTCGGGTTTGATGTCGGGTTTGATGTCGGGGTTGAATTCGGGTTTGATGTCGGGTTTGATGTCGGGTTTGATGTCGGGTTTGATGTCGGGTTTGATGTCGGGGTTGATGTCGGGTTTGATGTCGGGGTTGATGTCGGGTTTGATGTCGGGTTTGATGTCGGGTTTGATGTCGGGTTTGATGTCGGGTTTGATGTCGGGTTTGATGTCAGGTTTGATGTCGGGTTTGATGTCGGGGTTGATGTCGGGTTTGATGTCGGGTTTGATGTCTGGGTTGATGTCGGGTTTGATGTCGGGTTTGATGTCGGGTTTGATGTCGGGTTTGATGTCGGGTTTGATGTCCGGTTTGATGTCGGGGTTGATGTCGGGTTTGATGTCGGGGTTGATGTCGGGGTTGATGTCGGGTTTGATGTCGGGTTTGATGTCGGGTTTGATGTCGGGTTTGATGTCGGGGTTGATGTCCGGTTTGATGTCGGGGTTGATGTCGGGTTTGATGTCGGGGTTTGATGTCGGGTTTGATGTCGGGTTTGATGTCGGGTTTGATGTCGGGTTTGATGTCGGGTTTGATGTCGGGTTTGATGTCGGGGTTGATGTCGGGTTTGATGTCGGGTTTGATGTCGGGGTTGATGTCGGGTTTGAATTCGGGTTTGATGTCGGGTTTGATGTCGGGTTTGATGTCGCGTTTGATGTCGGGTTTGAATTCGGGTTTGATGTCGGGTTTGATGTCGGGTTTGATGTCGGGTTTGATGTCGGGTTTGATGTCGGGTTTGAATTCGGGTTTGATGTCGGGTTTGATGTCGGGTTTGATGTCGGGTTTGATGTCGGGTTTGAATTCGGGGTTGATGTCGGGTTTGATGTCGGGTTTGATGTCGGGTTTGATGTCGGGTTTGATGTCGGGTTTGATGTCGGGTTTGATGTCGGGTTTGATGTCGGGGTTGATGTCGGGTTTGATGTCGGGTTTGATGTCGGGGTTGATGTCGGGTTTGATGTCGGGTTTGATGTCGGGTTTGATGTCGGGGTTGATGTCGGGGTTGATGTCGGGTTTGATGTCGGGGTTGATGTCGGGTTTGATGTCGGGGTTGATGTCGGGTTTGATGTCGGGTTTGATGTCGGGGTTGATGTCGGGTTTGATGTCGGGGTTGATGTCGGGGTTGATGTTGGGGTTGATGTCGGGTTTGATGTCGGGGCTGATGTCTGGGTTGAATTCGGGTTTGATGTCGGGTTTGATGTCGGGTTTGATGTCGGGTTTGATGTCGGGGTTGATTTCGGGTTTGATGTCGGGTTTGATGTCGGGTTTGATGTCGGGTTTGATGTCGGGTTTGATTTCGGGTTTGATGTTGGGTTTGATGTCGGGTTTGATGTCGGGTTTGATGTCGGGGTTGATGTCGGGGTTGATTTCGGGTTTGATGTCGGGTTTGATGTCGGGGTTGATGTCGGGGTTGATGTCAGGGTTGAATTCGGGTTTGATGTCGGGGTTGAATTCGGGTTTGATGTCGGGTTTGATGTCGGGTTTGATGTCGGGGTTGAATTCGGGATTGATGTCGGGGTTGATGTCGGGTTTGATGTCGGGTTTGATGTCGGGGTTGATGTCGGGTTTGATGTCGGGGTTGATGTCGGGGTTGATGTCGGGTTTGATGTCGGGTTTGATGTCGGGTTTGATGTCGGGTTTGATGTCGGGGTTGATGTCGGGGTTGATGTCGGGTTTGATGTCGGGTTTGATGTCGGGTTTGATGTCGGGTTTGATGTCGGGGTTGATGTCAGGGTTGAATTCGGGTTTGATGTCGGGGTTGAATTCGGGTTTGATGTCGGGTTTGATGTCGGGTTTGATGTCGGGGTTGAATTCGGGATTGATGTCGGGGTTGATGTCGGGTTTGATGTCGGGTTTGATGTCGGGGTTGATGTCGGGTTTGATGTCGGGGTTGATGTCGGGGTTGATGTCGGGTTTGATGTCGGGTTTGATGTCGGGTTTGATGTCGGGTTTGATGTCGGGGTTGATGTCGGGGTTGATGTCGGGTTTGATGTCGGGGTTGATGTCGGGGTTGATGTCGGGTTTGATGTCGGGTTTGATGTCGGGGTTGATGTCGGGTTTGATGTCGGGGTTGATTTCGGGGTTGATGTCGGGGTTGAATTCGGGTTTGATGTCGGGGTTGATTTCGGGGTTGATGTCGGGTTTGATGTCGGGTTTGATCTCGGGTTTGATGTCGGGTTTGATGTCGGGTTTGATGTCGGGTTTGATGTCGGGGTTGATGTCGGGTTTGATGTCGGGTTTGATGTCGGGTTTGATGTCGGGGTTGATGTCGGGGTTGAATTCGGGTTTGATGTCGGGTTTGATGTCGGGTTTGATGTCGGGTTTGATGTCGGGTTTGATGTCGGGTTTGATGTCGGGTTTGATGTCGGGGTTGATGTCGGGTTTGATGTCGGGTTTGATGTCGGGTTTGATGTCGGGTTTGATGTCGGGTTTGATGTCGGGGTTGATGTCGGGTTTGATGTCGGGGTTGAATTCGGATTTGATGTCGGGTTTGATGTCGGGGTTTGATGTCGGGGGTTGATGTCGGGTTTGATGTCGGGTTTGATGTCGGGTTTGATGTCGGGTTTGATGTCGGGGTTGATGTCGGGTTTGATGTCGGGGTTGATGTCGGGGTTGATGTCGGGGTTGATGTCGGGGTTGATGTCGGGGTTGATGTCGGGGTTGATGTCGGGGTTGATGTCGGGGTTGATGTCGGGTTTGATGTCGGGTTTGATGTCGGGTTTGATGTCGGGTTTGATGTCGGGGTTGATGTCGGGGTTGATGTCAGGGTTGATGTCGGGGTTGATGTCGGGTTTGATGTCGGGTTTGAATTCGGATTTGATGTCGGGTTTGATGTCGGGTTTGATGTCGGGTTTGAATTCGGATTTGATGTCGGGTTTGATATCGGGGTTGATGTCGGGTTTGATGTCGGGTCTGATGTCGGGGTTGAATTTGGGTTTGATGTCGGGGTTGAATTTGGGTTTGATGTCGGGTTTGATTTCGGGTTTGATGTCGGGTTTGATGTCGCGTTTGATGTCGGGTTTGATGTCGGGGTTGAATTCGGGTTTGATGTCGGGGTTGATGTCGAGTTTTATATCGGGGCTAATGTCGGGGTTGAATTCGGGTTTGATGTCGGGTTTGATGTCGGGTTTGATGTCGGGGTTGATGTCGGGGTTGAATTCGGGTTTGATGTCGGGGTTGATGTCGGGTTTGATGTCGGGTTTGATGTCGGGTTTGATGTCGGGTTTGATGTCGGGGTTGAATTCGGGTTTGATGTCGGGGTTGATGTCGAGTTTTATATCGGGGCTAATGTCGGGGTTGAATTCGGGTTTGATGTCGGGTTTGATGTCGGGTTTGATGTCGGGTTCGATGTCGGGTTTGATTTCGGGGCTGAATTCAGGGTTGATGTCGGGTTTGATGTCGGGTTTGATGTCGGGTTTGATGTCGGGTTTGATGTCGGGTTTGATGTCGGGTTTGATGTCGGGGTTGATGTCGGGTTTGATGTCGGGTTTGATGTCGGGGTTGATGTCGGGTTTGATGTCGGGTTTGATGTCGGGGTTGATGTCGGGTTTGATGTCGGGGTTGATGTCGGGGTTGATGTCGGGGTTGATGTCGGGGTTGATGTCGGGTTTGATGACGGGTTTGAATTCGGATTTGATGTCGGGTTTGATGTCGGGTTTGATGTCGGGTTTGAATTCGGATTTGATGTCGGGTTTGATATCGGGGTTGATGTCGGGTTTGATGTCGGGTCTGATGTCGGGGTTGAATTCGGAGTTGATGTCGGGGTTGATGTCGGGGTTGATGTCTGGGTTGATGTCGGGTTTGATGTCGGGTTTGATGTCGGGGTTGAATTTGGGTTTGATGTCGGGGTTGATGTCGCGTTTGATGTCGGGGTTGAATTCGGGTTTGATGTCGGGGTTGATGTCGAGTTTTATATCGGGGCTAATGTCGGGGTTGAATTCGGGTTTGATGTCGGGTTTGATGTCGGGTTTGATGTCGGGTTTGATGTCGGGTTTGATGTCGGGGTTGAATTCGGGTTTGATGTCGGGGTTGATGTCGAGTTTTATATCGGGGCTAATGTCGGGGTTGAATTCGGGTTTGATGTCGGGTTTGATGTCGGGTTTGATGTCGGGTTTGATGTCGGGGTTGATGTCGGGGTTGAATTCGGGTTTGATGTCGGGGTTGATGTCGGGTTTGATGTCGGGTTTGATGTCGGGGTTGAATTCGGGTTTGATGTCGGGGTTGATGTCGAGTTTTGTATCGGGGCTAATGTCGGGGTTGAATTCGGGTTTGATGTCGGGTTTGATGTCGGGTTTGATGTCGGGTTCGATGTCGGGTTTGATGTCGGGGCTGAATTCAGGGTTGATGTCGGGTTTGATGTCGGGTTTGATGTCGGGGTTGATGTCGGGTTTGATGTCCGGTTTGATGTCGGGGTTGATGTCGGGTTTGATGTCGGGTTTGATGTCGGGGTTGATGTCGGGTTTGATGTCGGGTTTGATGTCGGGGATGAATTCGGGTTTGATGTCGGGTTTGATGTCGGGGTTTGATGTCGGGTTTGATGTCGGGTTTGATGTCGGGGTTGATGTCGGGTTTGATGTCGGGTTTGATGTCGGGTTTGATGTCGGGGTTGATGTCGGGTTTGATGTCGGGTTTGATGTCGGGTTTGATATCGGGTTTGATGTCGGGTTTGATGTCGGGTTTGATGTCGGGTTTGATGTCGGGGTTTGATGTCGGGTTTGATGTCGGGTTTGATGTCGGGGTTTGATGTCGGGTTTGATGTCGGATTTGATGTCGGGTTTGATGTCGGGTTTGATGTCGGGTTTGATGTCGGGGTTTGATGTCGGGTTTGATGTAGGGTTTGATGTCGGGGTTGATGTCGGGTTTGATGTCGGGTTTGAATTCGGGTTTGATGTCGTGTTTGATGTCGGGTTTGATGTCGGGTTTGATGTCGGGTTTGATGTCGGGTTTGATTTCGGGTTTGATGTCGGGGTTGATGTCGGGTTTGATGTCGGGGTTGATGTCGGGGTTGATGTCGGGTTTGATTTCGGGTTTGATGTCGGGTTTGATGTCGGGTTTGATGTCGGGTTTGATTTCGGGTTTGATGTCGGGGTTGATCTCGGGTTTGATGTCGGGTTTGATGTCGGGGTTGATGTCGGGGTTGATGTCGGGTTTGATGTCGGGTTTGATGTCGGGTTTGATGTCGGGTTTGATGTCGGGGTTGATGTCGGGTTTGATGTCGGGGTTGATGTCGGGGTTGATGTCGGGGTTGATGTCGGGTTTGATGTCGGGTTTGATGTCGGGGTTGATGTCGGGTTTGATGTCGGGGTTGATGTCGGGTTTGATGTCGGGTTTGATGTCGGGTTTGATGTCGGGTTTGATGTCGGGTTTGAATTCGGGTTTGATGTTGGGTTTGATGTCGGGTTTGATGTCGGGTTTGATGTCGGGTTTGATGTCGGGTTTGATGTCGGGGTTGATGTCGGGTTTGAATTCGGGTTTGATGTCGGGTTTGATGTCGGGTTTGATGTCGGGTTTGATGTCGGGTTTGATGTCGGGTTTGATGTCGGGGTTGATGTCGGGTTTGATGTCGGGGTTGATTTCGGGGTTGATGTCGGGGTTGAATTCGGGTTTGATGTCGGGTTTGATGTCGGGTTTGATGTCGGGTTTGATGTCGGGTTTGAATTCGGGTTTGATGTTGGGTTTGTTGTCGGGTTTGATGTCGGGTTTGATGTCGGGTTTGATGTCGGGTTTGATGTCGGGGTTGATGTCGGGTTTGATGTCGGGGTTGATTTCGGGGTTGATGTCGGGGTTGAATTCGGGTTTGATGTCGGGGTTGATTTCGGGGTTGATGTCGGGTTTGATGTCGGGTTTGATCTCGGGTTTGATCTCGGGTTTGATGTCGGGTTTGATGTCGGGTTTGATGTCGGGTTTGATGTCGGGTTTGATGTCGGTGTTGATGTCGGGTTTGATGTCGGGGTTGAATTCGGGTTTGATGTCGGGTTTGATGTCGGGTTTGATGTCGGGTTTGATGTCGGGTTTGATGTCGGGGTTGAATTCGGGGTTGATGTCGGGGTTGATGTCGGGGTTGAATTCGGGGTTGATGTCGGGTTTGATGTCGGGTTTGATGTCGGGGTTGATGTCGGGTTTGATGTCGGGTTTGATGTCGGGTTTGATGTCGGGTTTGATGTCGGGTTTTATGTCGGGTTTGATGTCGGGGTTTGATGTCGGGGTTGATGTCGGGTTTGATGTCGGGGTTGATGTCGGGTTTGATGTCGGGGTTGAATTCGGATTTGATGTCGGGTTTGATGTCGGGGTTTGATGTCGGGGTTGATGTCGGGTTTGATGTCGGGTTTGATGTCGGGTTTGATGTCGGGTTTGATGTCGGGTTTGATGTCGGGTTTGATGTCGGGTTTGATGTCGGGTTTGATGTCGGGGTTGATGTCGTGTTTGATGTCGGGGTTGATGTCGGGGTTTGATGTCGGGGTTGATGTCGGGTTTGATGTAGGGGTTGATGTCGGGGTTGATGTCGGGGTTGATGTCGGGTTTGATGTCGGGGTTTGATGTCGGGGTTGATGTCGGGTTTGATGTCGGGTTTGATGTCGGGTTTGATGTCGGGTTTGATGTCGGGTTTGATGTCGGGGTTGATGTCGGGTTTGATGTCGGGGTTGATGTCGGGGTTGAATTCGGATTTGATGTCAGGTTTGATGTCGGGTTTGATGTTGGGTTTGAATTCGGATTTGATGTCAGGTTTGATGTCGGGTTTGAATTCGGATTTGATGTCGGGTTTGATGTCGGGGTTGAATTCGGATTTGATGTCGGGTTTGATGTCGGGGTTGAATTCGGATTTGATGTCAGGTTTGATGTCGGGTTTGATGTCGGGTTTGAATTCGGATTTGATGTTGGGTTTGATATCGGGGTTGATGTCGGGTTTGATGTCGGGTCTGATGTCGGGGTTGAATTCGGGGTTGATGTCGGGGTTGATGTCGGGGTTGATGTCGGGTTTGATGTCGGGTTTGATGTCGGGTTTGATGTCGGGTTTGATGTCGGGTTTGATGTCGGGTTTGATGTCGGGGTTGATGTCGGGTTTGATGCCGGGGTTGATGTCGGGGTTGATGTCGGGGTTGAATTCGGGTTTGATGTCGGGGTTGATGTCGGGTTTGATGTCGGGGTTGATGTCGGGTTTGATGTCGGGTTTGATGTCGGGGTTGAATTCGGGTTTGATGTCGGGGTTGATGTCGGGGTTGAATTCGGGTTTGATGTCGGGTTTGATGTCGGGTTTGATGTCGGGGTTGATGTCGGGTTTGAATTCCGTTTTGATGTCGTGTTTGATGTCGGGTTTGATGTCGGGTTTGATGTCGGGTTTGATGTCGGGTTTGATGTCGGGTTTGATATCGGGGTTGATGTCGGGTTTGATGTCGGGTTTGATGTCGGGTTTGATGTCGGGTTTGATGTCGGGGTTGATGTCGGGTTTGATGTCGGGGTTGATGTCGGGTTTGATGTCGGGTTTGATGTCGGGTTTGATGTCGGGGTTGATGTCGGGTTTGATGTCGGGGTTGAATTCGGGTTTGATGTCGGGTTTGATGTCGGGTTTGATGTCGGGGTTGATGTCGGGTTTGATGTCGGGGTTGATGTCGGGTTTGATGTCGGGTTTGATGTCGGGTTTGATGTCGGGTTTGATGTCGGGTTTGATGTCGGGTTTGATGTCGGGTTTGATGTCGGGTTTGATGTCGGGTTTGATGTCGGGGTTTGATGTCGGGGTTGAATTCGGGGTTGATGTCGGGTTTGATGTCGGGGTTGATGTCGGGTTTGATGTCGGGGTTGATGTCGGGTCTGATGTCGGGTTTGATGTCGGGTTTGATGTCGGGTTTGATGTCGGGGTTTGATGTCGGGGTTTGATGTCGGGTTTGATGTCGGGTTTGATGTCGGGTTTGATGTCGGGTTTGATGTCGGGTTTGATGTCGGGGTTGATGTCGGGTTTGATGTCGGGTTTGATGTCGGGTTTGATGTCGGGTTTGATGTCGGGTTTGATGTCGGGTTTGATGTCGGGGTTGATGTCGGGTTTGATGTCGGGGTTGAATTCGGATTTGATGTCGGGTTTGATGTCGGGGTTTGATGTCGGGGTTGATGTCGGGTTTGATGACGGGTTTGATGTCGGGTTTGATGTCGGGTTTGATGTCGGGTTTGATGTCGGGTTTGATGTCGGGTTTGATGTCGGGTTTGATGCCGGGGTTGATGTCGGGTTTGATGTCGGGTTTGATGTCGGGTTTGATCTCGGGGTTGAATTCGGGTTTGATGTCGGGTTTGATCTCGGGGTTGAATTCGGGTTTGATGTCGGGTTTGATGTCGGGGTTGAATTCGGGTTTGATGTCGGGTTTGATGTTGGGGTTGAATTCGGGTTTGATGTCGGGGTTGATGTCGGGTTTGATGTCGGGGTTTGATGTCGGGGTTGAATTCGGGTTTGATGTCGGGGTTGATGTCGGGTTTGATGTCGGGGTTTGATGTCGGGGTTGAATTCGGGGTTGATGTCGGGGTTGAATTCGGGTTTGATGTCGGGGTTGATGTCGGGTTTGATGTCGGGGTTGAATTCGGGTTTGATGTCGGGGTTGAATTCGGGGTTGATGTCGGGGTTGAATTCGGGTTTGATGTCGGGGTTGAATTCGGGGTTGATGTCGGGTTTGATGTCGGGTTTGATGTCGGGTTTGATGTCGGGGTTGATGTCGGGTTTGATATCGGGGTTGATGTCGGGTTTGATGTCGGGTTTGATGTCGGGTTTGATGTCGGGTTTGATGTCGGGGTTGATGTCGGGTTTGATGTCGGGGTTGATGTCGGGTTTGATGTCGGGTTTGATGTCGGGTTTGATGTCGGGGTTGATGTCGGGTTTGATGTCGGGGTTGAATTCGGGGTTGATGTCGGGTTTGATGTCGGGGTTGAATTCGGGTTTGATGTCGGGTTTGATGTCGGGTTGGATGTCGGGGTTGAATTCGGGTTTGATGTCGGGGTTGATGTCGGGTTTGATGTCGGGGTTTGATGTCGGGGTTGAATTCGGGTTTGATGTCGGGGTTGATGTCGGGTTTGATGTCGGGGTTGAATTCGGGGTTGATGTCGGGGTTGAATTCGGGTTTGATGTCGGGGTTGAATTCGGGGTTGAATTCGGGGTTGATGTCGGGGTTGATGTCGGGTTTGATGTCGGGGTTGATGTCGGGGTTGAATTCGGGTTTGATGTCGGGGTTGAATTCGGGGTTGATTTCGGGGTTGACGTCGGGTTTGATGTCGGGTTTGATGTCGGGGTTTGATGTCGGGGTTGATGTCGGGGTTGAATTCGGGGTTGATGTCGGGGTTGATGTCGGGGTTGAATTCGGGGTTGATGTCGGGGTTGAATTCGGGGTTGATGTCGGGGTTGAATTCGGGTTTGATGTCGGGGTTGAATTCGGGTTTGATGTCGGGGTTGATGTCGGGTTTGATGTCGGGGTTGATTTCGGGGTTGATGTCGGGGTTGAATTCGGGGTTGATTTCGGGGTTGATGTCGGTGTTGAATTCGGGGTTGTTGTCGGGGTTGAATTCGGGTTTGATGTCGGGGTTGAATTCGGGTTTGATGTCGGGGTTGAATTCGGGGTTGATGTCGGGGTTGAATTCGGGGTTGATGTCGGGGTTGATGTCGGGTTTGATGTCGGGGTTGATGTCGGGGTTGATTTCGGGGTTGATGTCAGGGTTGAATTCGGGGTTGATGTCGGGGTTGAATTCGGGGTTGATGTCGGGTTTGATGTCGGGTTTGATGTCGGGGTTGATGTCGGGGTTGATGTCGGGGTTGATGTCGGGTTTGATGTCGGGTTTGATGTCGGGTTTGATGTCGGGTTTGATGTCGGGTTTGATGTCGGGTTTGATGTCGGGGTTGATTTCGGGGTTGATGTCGGGGTTGAATTCGGGTTTGATGTCGTGTTTGATGTCGGGTTTGATGTCGGGTTTGATGTCGGGTTTGATGTCGGGTTTGATGTCGGGTTTGATGTCGGGTTTGATGTCGGGGTTGATGTCGGGTTTGATGTCGGGTTTGATGTCGGTGTTGATGTCGGGGTTGAATTTGAGGTTGATGTCGGGTTTGATGTCGGGGTTGATGTCGGGTTTGATGTCGGGTTTGATGTCGGGTTTGATGTCGGGTTTGATGTCGGGTTTGATGTCGGGTTTGATGTCGGGTTTGATGTCGGGGTTGATTTCGGGGTTGATGTCGGGTTTGATGTCGGGGTTGATTTCGGGGTTGATGTCGGGGTTGAATTCGGGTTTGATGTCGTGTTTGATGTCGGGTTTGATGTCGGGTTTGATGTCGGGTTTGATGTCGGGTTTGATGTCGGGTTTGATGTCGGGTTTGATGTCGGGGTTGATGTCGGGTTTGATGTCGGGTTTGATGTCGGTGTTGATGTCGGGGTTGAATTTGAGGTTGATGTCGGGTTTGATGTCGGGGTTGATGTCGGGTTTGATGTCGGGTTTGATGTCGGGTTTGATGTCGGGTTTGATGTCGGGTTTGATGTCGGGTTTGATGTCGGGTTTGATGTCGGGTTTGATGTCGGGGTTGATTTCGGGGTTGATGTCGGGTTTGATGTCGGGTTTGATGTCGGGTTTGATGTCGGGTTTGATGTCGGGTTTGATGTCGGGTTTGATGTCGGATTTGAGGTCGGGTTTGATGTCGGGGTTGAATTCGGGGTTGATGTCGGGGTTGAATTCGGGGTTGATGTCGGGTTTGATGTCGGGTTTGATGTCGGGTTTGATTTCGGGTTTAATGTCGGGTTTGATGTCGGGTTTGATGTCGGGTTTGATGTCGGGTTTGATGTCGGGTTTGATGTCGGGGTTGATGTCGGGTTTGATGTCGGGGCTGATGTCGGGTTTGAATTCGGGTTTGATGTCGGGTTTGATGTCGGGTTTGATGTCGGGTTTGATGTCGGGTTTGATGTCGGGGCTGATGTCTGGGTTGAATTCGGGTTTGATGTCGGGTTTGATGTTGGGTTTGATGTCGGGTTTGATGTCGGGTTTGATGTCGGGGCTGATGTCTGGGTTGAATTCGGGTTTGATGTCGGGTTTGATGTTGGGTTTGATGTCGGGTTTGATGTCGGGTTTGATGTCGGGTTTGATTTCGGGTTTGATGTTGGGTTTGATGTCGGGTTTGATGTCGGGTTTGATGTCGGGTTTGATTTCGGGTTTGATGTTGGGTTTGATGTCGGGTTTGATGTCGGGTTTGATGTCGGGTTTGATGTCGGGTTTGATGTCGGGTTTGATTTCGGGTTTGATGTTGGGTTTGATGTCGGGTTTGATGTCGGGTTTGATGTCGGGGTTGATGTCGGGGTTGATGTCGGGGTTGAATTCGGGTTTGATGTCGGGGTTGAATTCGGGTTTGATGTCGGGTTTGATGTCGGGTTTGATGTCGGGGTTGAATTCGGGATTGATGTCGGGTTTCATGTCGTGTTTGATGTCGGGGTTGATGTCGGGTTTGATGTCGGGGTTGATGTCGGGTTTGATGTCGGGTTTGATGTCGGGTTTGATGTCGGGTTTGATGTCGGGTTTGATCTCGGGTTTGATGTCGGGTTTGATCTCGGGTTTGATGTCGGGTTTGATGTCGGGTTTGATCTCGGGTTTGATGTCGGGTTTGATGTCGGGGTTGATGTCGGGTTTGATGTCGGGGTTGATTTCGGGGTTGATGTCGGGGTTGAATTCGGGTTTGATGTCGGGGTTGATTTCGGGGTTGATGTAGGGTTTGATGTCGGGTTTGATCTCGGGTTTGATCTCGGGTTTGATGTCGGGTTTGATGTCGGGTTTGATGTCGGGTTTGATGTCGGGTTTGATGTCGGGGTTGATGTCGGGTTTGATGTCGGGTTTGATGTCGGGTTTGATGTCGGGGTTGAATTCGGGGTTGATGTCGGGGTTGATGTCGGGGTTGAATTCGGGGTTGATGTCGGGTTTGATGTCGGGTTTCATGTCGGGGTTGATGTCGGGTTTGATGTCGGGTTTGATGTCGGGTTTGATGTCGGGTTTGATGTCGGGGTTTGATGTCGGGGTTGATGTCGGGTTTGATGTCGGGTTTGATGTCGGGTTTGATGTCGGGTTTGATGTCGGGTTTGATGTCGGGTTTGATGTCGGGGTTTGATGTCGGGGTTGATGTCGGGTTTGATGTCGGGGTTGATGTCGGGTTTGATGTCGGGGTTGAATTCGGATTTGATGTCGGGTTTGATGTCGGGGTTTGATGTCGGGGTTGATGTCGGGTATGATGTCGGGTTTGATGTCGGGGTTTGATGTCGGGTTTGATGTCGGGGTTGAATTTGGGGTTGATGTCGGGGTTGATGTCGGGGTTGAATTCGGGGTTGATGTCGGGTTTGATGTCGGGACTGATGTCGGGGTTGATGTCGGGTTTGATGTCGGGTTTGATGTCGGGTTTGATGTTGGGTTTGATGTCGGGTTTGATGTCGGGTTTGATGTCGGGTTTGATGTCGGGTTTGATGTCGGGTTTGATGTCGGGTTTGATCTCGGGTTTGATGTCGGGTTTGATGTCGGGGTTGATGTCGGGTTTGATGTCGGGTTTGATGTCGGGTTTGATGTCGGGGTTGATGTCGGGTTTGATGTCGGGTTTGAATTCGGGTTTGATGTCGTGTTTGATGTCGGGTTTGATGTCGGGTTTGATGTCGGGTTTGATGTCGGGTTTGATTTCGGGTTTGATGTCGGGGTTGATGTCGGGTTTGATGTCGGGGTTGATGTCGGGGTTGATGTCGGGTTTGATTTCGGGTTTGATGTCGGGTTTGATGTCGGGTTTGATGTCGGGTTTGATTTCGGGTTTGATGTCGGGGTTGATCTCGGGTTTGATGTCGGGTTTGATGTCGGGGTTGATGTCGGGGTTGATGTCGGGTTTGATGTCGGGTTTGATGTCGGGTTTGATGTCGGGTATGATGTCGGGGTTGATGTCGGGTTTGATGTCGGGGTTGATGTCGGGGTTGATGTCGGGGTTGATGTCGGGTTTGATGTCGGGTTTGATGTCGGGGTTGATGTCGGGTTTGATGTCGGGGTTGATGTCGGGTTTGATGTCGGGTTTGATGTCGGGTTTGATGTCGGGTTTGATGTCGGGTTTGAATTCGGGTTTGATGTTGGGTTTGATGTCGGGTTTGATGTCGGGTTTGATGTCGGGTTTGATGTCGGGTTTGATGTCGGGGTTGATGTCGGGTTTGAATTCGGGTTTGATGTCGGGTTTGATGTCGGGTTTGATGTCGGGTTTGATGTCGGGTTTGATGTCGGGTTTGATGTCGGGGTTGATGTCGGGTTTGATGTCGGGGTTGATTTCGGGGTTGATGTCGGGGTTGAATTCGGGTTTGATGTCGGGTTTGATGTCGGGTTTGATGTCGGGTTTGATGTCGGGTTTGAATTCGGGTTTGATGTTGGGTTTGTTGTCGGGTTTGATGTCGGGTTTGATGTCGGGTTTGATGTCGGGTTTGATGTCGGGGTTGATGTCGGGTTTGATGTCGGGGTTGATTTCGGGGTTGATGTCGGGGTTGAATTCGGGTTTGATGTCGGGGTTGATTTCGGGGTTGATGTCGGGTTTGATGTCGGGTTTGATCTCGGGTTTGATCTCGGGTTTGATGTCGGGTTTGATGTCGGGTTTGATGTCGGGTTTGATGTCGGGTTTGATGTCGGTGTTGATGTCGGGTTTGATGTCGGGGTTGAATTCGGGTTTGATGTCGGGTTTGATGTCGGGTTTGATGTCGGGTTTGATGTCGGGTTTGATGTCGGGGTTGAATTCGGGGTTGATGTCGGGGTTGATGTCGGGGTTGAATTCGGGGTTGATGTCGGGTTTGATGTCGGGTTTGATGTCGGGGTTGATGTCGGGTTTGATGTCGGGTTTGATGTCGGGTTTGATGTCGGGTTTGATGTCGGGTTTTATGTCGGGTTTGATGTCGGGGTTTGATGTCGGGGTTGATGTCGGGTTTGATGTCGGGGTTGATGTCGGGTTTGATGTCGGGGTTGAATTCGGATTTGATGTCGGGTTTGATGTCGGGGTTTGATGTCGGGGTTGATGTCGGGTTTGATGTCGGGTTTGATGTCGGGTTTGATGTCGGGTTTGATGTCGGGTTTGATGTCGGGTTTGATGTCGGGTTTGATGTCGGGTTTGATGTCGGGGTTGATGTCGTGTTTGATGTCGGGTTTGATGTCGGGTTTGATGTCGGGGTTTGATGTCGGGGTTGATGTCGGGTTTGATGTAGGGGTTGATGTCGGGGTTGATGTCGGGGTTGATGTCGGGTTTGATGTCGGGGTTTGATGTCGGGGTTGATGTCGGGTTTGATGTCGGGTTTGATGTCGGGTTTGATGTCGGGTTTGATGTCGGGTTTGATGTCGGGGTTGATGTCGGGTTTGATGTCGGGGTTGATGTCGGGGTTGAATTCGGATTTGATGTCAGGTTTGATGTCGGGTTTGATGTCGGGTTTGAATTCGGATTTGATGTCAGGTTTGATGTCGGGTTTGAATTCGGATTTGATGTCGGGTTTGATGTCGGGGTTGAATTCGGATTTGATGTCAGGTTTGATGTCGGGTTTGATGTCGGGTTTGAATTCGGATTTGATGTTGGGTTTGATATCGGGGTTGATGTCGGGTTTGATGTCGGGTCTGATGTCGGGGTTGAATTCGGGGTTGATGTCGGGGTTGATGTCGGGGTTGATGTCGGGTTTGATGTCGGGTTTGATGTCGGGTTTGATGTCGGGTTTGATGTCGGGTTTGATGTCGGGGTTGAATTCGGGTTTGATGTCGGGGTTGATGTCGGGTTTGATGTCGGGGTTGATGTCGGGTTTGATGTCGGGTTTGATGTCGGGGTTGAATTCGGGTTTGATGTCGGGGTTGATGTCGGGGTTGAATTCGGGTTTGATGTCGGGTTTGATGTCGGGTTTGATGTCGGGGTTGATGTCGGGTTTGAATTCCGTTTTGATGTCGTGTTTGATGTCGGGTTTGATGTCGGGTTTGATGTCGGGTTTGATGTCGGGTTTGATGTCGGGTTTGATATCGGGGTTGATGTCGGGTTTGATGTCGGGTTTGATGTCGGGTTTGATGTCGGGTTTGATGTCGGGTTTGATGTCGGGGTTGATGTCGGGGTTGATGTCGGGTTTGATGTCGGGTTTGATGTCGGGTTTGATGTCGGGGTTGATGTTGGGTTTGATGTCGGGGTTGATGTCGGGTTTGATGTCGGGTTTGATGTCGGGTTTGATGTCGGGGTTGATGTCGGGTTTGATGTCGGGGTTGAATTCGGGTTTGATGTCGGGTTTGATGTCGGGTTTGATGTCGGGGTTGATGTCGGGTTTGATGTCGGGGTTGATGTCGGGTTTGATGTCGGGTTTGATGTCGGGTTTGATGTCGGGTTTGATGTCGGGTTTGATGTCGGGTTTGATGTCGGGTTTGATGTCGGGTTTGATGTCGGGTTTGATGTCGGGTTTGATGTCGGGGTTTGATGTCGGGGTTGATGTCGGGGTTGAATTCGGGGTTGATGTCGGGTTTGATGTCGGGGTTGATGTCGGGTTTGATGTCGGGGTTGATGTCGGGTTTGATGTCGGGTTTGATGTCGGGTTTGATGTCGGGTTTGATGTCGGGGTTTGATGTCGGGGTTTGATGTCGGGTTTGATGTCGGGTTTGATGTCGGGTTTGATGTCGGGTTTGATGTCGGGTTTGATGTCGGGGTTGATGTCGGGTTTGATGTCGGGTTTGATGTCGGGTTTGATGTCGGGTTTGATGTCGGGTTTGATGTCGGGTTTGATGTCGGGGTTGATGTCGGGTTTGATGTCGGGGTTGAATTCGGATTTGATGTCGGGTTTGATGTCGGGGTTTGATGTCGGGTTTGATGTCGGGTTTGATGTCGGGGTTGATGTCGGGTTTGATGTCGGGTTTGATGTCGGGTTTGATGTCGGGTTTGATGTCGGGTTTGATGTCGGGTTTGATGTCGGGTTTGATGTCGGGTTTGATGTCGGGTTTGATGCCGGGGTTGATGTCGGGTTTGATGTCGGGTTTGATGTCGGGTTTGATCTCGGGGTTGAATTCGGGTTTGATGTCGGGTTTGATGTCGGGTTTGATGTCGGGTTTGATCTCGGGGTTGAATTCGGGTTTGATGTCGGGTTTGATGTCGGGGTTGAATTCGGGTTTGATGTCGGGTTTGATGTCGGGGTTGAATTCGGGTTTGATGTCGGGGTTGATGTCGGGTTTGATGTCGGGGTTTGATGTCGGGGTTGAATTCGGGTTTGATGTCGGGGTTGATGTCGGGTTTGATGTCGGGGTTTGATGTCGGGGTTGAATTCGGGGTTGATGTCGGGGTTGAATTCGGGTTTGATGTCGGGGTTGATGTCGGGTTTGATGTCGGGGTTGAATTCGGGTTTGATGTCGGGGTTGAATTCGGGGTTGATGTCGGGGTTGAATTCGGGTTTGATGTCGGGTTTGATGTCGGGTTTGATGTCGGGTTTGATGTCGGGGTTGAATTCGGGGTTGATGTCGGGTTTGATGTCGGGTTTGATGTCGGGTTTGATGTCGGGGTTGATGTCGGGTTTGATATCGGGGTTGATGTCGGGTTTGATGTCGGGTTTGATGTCGGGTTTGATGTCGGGTTTGATGTCGGGGTTGATGTCGGGTTTGATGTCGGGGTTGATGTCGGGTTTGATGTCGGGTTTGATGTCGGGTTTGATGTCGGGGTTGATGTCGGGTTTGATGTCGGGGTTGAATTCGGGGTTGATGTCGGTTTTGATGTCGGGGTTGAATTCGGGTTTGATGTCGGGTTTGATGTCGGGTTGGATGTCGGGGTTGAATTCGGGTTTGATGTCGGGGTTGATGTCGGGTTTGATGTCGGGGTTTGATGTCGGGGTTGAATTCGGGTTTGATGTCGGGGTTGATGTCGGGTTTGATGTCGGGGTTGAATTCGGGGTTGATGTCGGGGTTGAATTCGGGTTTGATTTCGGGGTTGAATTCGGGGTTGATGTCGGGGTTGAATTCGGGTTTGATGTCGGGGTTGAATTCGGGGTTGAATTCGGGGTTGATGTCGGGGTTGATGTCGGGTTTGATGTCGGGGTTGATGTCGGGGTTGAATTCGGGTTTGATGTCGGGGTTGAATTCGGGGTTGATTTCGGGGTTGATGTCGGGTTTGATGTCGGGTTTGATGTCGGGGTTTGATGTCGGGGTTGATGTCGGGGTTGAATTCGGGGTTGATGTCGGGGTTGATGTCGGGGTTGAATTCGGGGTTGATGTCGGGGTTGAATTCGGGGTTGATGTCGGGGTTGAATTCGGGTTTGATGTCGGGGTTGAATTCGGGTTTGATGTCGGGGTTGATGTCGGGTTTGATGTCGGGGTTGATTTCGGGGTTGATGTCGGGGTTGAATTCGGGGTTGATTTCGGGGTTGATGTCGGTGTTGAATTCGGGGTTGTTGTCGGGGTTGAATTCGGGTTTGATGTCGGGGTTGAATTCGGGTTTGATGTCGGGGTTGAATTCGGGGTTGATGTCGGGGTTGAATTCGGGGTTGATGTCGGGGTTGATGTCGGGTTTGATGTCGGGGTTGATGTCGGGGTTGATTTCGGGGTTGATGTCAGGGTTGAATTCGGGGTTGATGTCGGGGTTGAATTCGGGGTTGATGTCGGGTTTGATGTCGGGTTTGATGTCGGGGTTGATGTCGGGGTTGATGTCGGGGTTGATGTCGGGTTTGATGTCGGGTTTGATGTCGGGTTTGATGTCGGGTTTGATGTCGGGTTTGATGTCGGGTTTGATGTCGGGTTTGATGTCGGGGTTGATTTCGGGGTTGATGTCGGGGTTGAATTCGGGTTTGATGTCGTGTTTGATGTCGGGTTTGATGTCGGGTTTGATGTCGGGTTTGATGTCGGGTTTGATGTCGGGTTTGATGTCGGGGTTGATGTCGGGTTTGATGTCGGGTTTGATGTCGGTGTTGATGTCGGGGTTGAATTTGAGGTTGATGTCGGGTTTGATGTCGGGGTTGATGTCGGGTTTGATGTCGGGTTTGATGTCGGGTTTGATGTCGGGTTTGATGTCGGGTTTGATGTCGGGTTTGATGTCGGGTTTGATGTCGGGTTTGATGTCGGGGTTGATTTCGGGGTTGATGTCGGGTTTGATGTCGGGGTTGATTTCGGGGTTGATGTCGGGGTTGAATTCGGGTTTGATGTCGTGTTTGATGTCGGGTTTGATGTCGGGTTTGATGTCGGGTTTGATGTCGGGTTTGATGTCGGGTTTGATGTCGGGTTTGATGTCGGGGTTGATGTCGGGTTTGATGTCGGGTTTGATGTCGGTGTTGATGTCGGGGTTGAATTCGGGTTTGATGTCGGGGTTGATGTCGGGTTTGATGTCGGGTTTGATGTCGGGTTTGATGTCGGGTTTGATGTCGGGTTTGATGTCGGGTTTGATGTCGGGTTTGATGTCGGGTTTGATGTCGGGGTTGATTTCGGGGTTGATGTCGGGTTTGATGTCGGGTTTGATGTCGGGTTTGATGTCGGGTTTGATGTCGGGTTTGATGTCGGGTTTGAATTCGGGGTTGATGTCGGGGTTGAATTCGGGGTTGATGTCGGGTTTGATGTCGGGTTTGATGTCGGGTTTGATTTCGGGTTTAATGTCGGGTTTGATGTCGGGTTTGATGTCGGGTTTGATGTCGGGTTTGATGTCGGGTTTGATGTCGGGGTTGATGTCGGGTTTGATGTCGGGGCTGATGTCGGGTTTGAATTCGGGTTTGATGTCGGGTTTGATGTCGGGTTTGATGTCGGGTTTGATGTCGGGTTTGATGTCGGGTTTGATGTCGGGTTTGATGTCGGGGTTGATGTCGGGTTTGATGTCGGGTTTGATGTCGGGTTTGATGTCGGGTTTGATGTCGGGGTTGAATTCGGGTTTGATGTCGGGGTTGAATTCGGGTTTGATGTCGGGGTTGATGTCGGGTTTGATGTCGGGTTTGATGTCGGGTTTGATGTCGGGTTTGATGTCGGGGTTGATGTCGTGTTTGATGTCGGGGTTGATGTCGGGGTTGAATTCGGGTTTGATGTCGGGGTTGAATTCGGGTTTGATGTCGGGGTTGAATTCGGGTTTGATGTCGGGGTTGATGTCGGGTTTGATGTCGGGTTTGATGTCGGATTTGATGTCGGGGTTGAATTCGGGGTTGATGTCGGGGTTGATGTCGGGTTTGATGTCGGGTTTGATGTCGGGGTTGATGTCGGGGTTGATGTCGGGGTTGAATTCGGGTTTGATGTCGGGGTTGATCTCGGGGTTGAATTCGGGTTTGATGTCGGGGTTGAATTCGGGTTTGTTGTCGGGTTTGATGTCGGGTTTGATGTCGGGGTTGATTTCGGGGTTGATGTCGGGGTTGAATTCGGGTTTGATGTCGGGGTTGAATTCGGGTTTGATGTCGCGGTTGATTTCGGGGTTGATGTCGGGGTTGATTTTGGGGTTGATGTCGGGTTTGATGTCGGGTTTGATGTCGGGTTTGATGTCGGGTTTGATGTCGGGTTTGATGTCGGGTTTGATCTCGGGTTTGATTTCGGGTTTGATGTCGGGTTTGATGTCGGGTTTGATGTCGGGGTTGATGTCGGGTTTCATGTCGGGGTTGAATTCGGGTTTGATGTCGGGTTTGATGTCGGGTTTGATGTCGGGTTTGATGTCGGGTTTGATGTCGGGTTTGATGTCGGGTTCGATGTCGGGGTTGAATTCGGGTTTGATGTCGGGTTTGATGTCGGGTTTGATGTCGGGTTTGATGTCGGGTTTGATGTCGGGTTTGATTTCGGGGTTGATGTCGGGGTTGAATTCAGGTTTGATTTCGGGGTTGATGTCGGGGTTGATGTCGGGGTTGAATTCGGGGTTGATGTCGGGTTTGATGTCGGGTTTGATGTCGGGTTTGATGTCGGGGTTGATGTCGGGGTTCATTTCGGGGTTGATGTCGGGGTTGAATTCGGGTTTGATGTCGGGTTTGATGTCGGGGTTGATGTCGGGTTTGATGTCGGGGTTGATTTCGGGGTTGATGTCGGGTTTGATGTCGGGTTTGATGTCGGGTTTGATGTCGGGTTTGATGTCGGGTTTGATGTCGGGGTTGATGTCGGGTTTGATGTCGGGTTTGATGTCGGGGTTGATTTCGGGGTTGATGTCGGGTTTGATCTCGGGTTTGATGTCGGGGTTGATGTCGGGTTTGATGTCGGGTTTGATGTCGGGTTTGATGTCGGGTTTGATGTCGGGGTTGAATTCGGGTTTGATGTCGGGGTTGATGTCGGGGTTGATGTCGGGTTTGATGTCGGGGTTGATGTCGGGGTTGATGTCGGGTTTGATGTCGGGTTTGATGTCGGGTTTGATGTCGGGTTTGATGTCGGGGTTGATGTCGGGGTTGATGTCGGGGTTGATGTCGGGTTTGATGTCGGGGTTGATTTCGGAGTTGATGTCGGGGTTGAATTCGGGTTTGATGTCGGGGTTGAATTCGGGTTTGATGTCGGGTTTGATGTCGGGGTTGATTTCGGGGTTGATGTCGGGTTTGATCTCCGGTTTGATGTCGGGGTTGATGTCGGGTTTGATGTCGGGTTTGATGTCGGGGTTGATGTCGGGGTTGATGTCGGGTTTGATGTCGGGTTTGATGTCGGGTTTGATGTCGGGTTTGATGTCGGGTTTGATCTCGGGTTTGATGTCGGGGTTGATGTCGGGGTTGATGTCGGGTTTGATGTCGGGGTTGATTTCGGGGTTGATGTCGGGTTTGATCTCGGGTTTGATGTCGGGGTTGATGTCGGGTTTGATGTCGGGTTTGATGTCGGGTTTGATGTCGGGTTTGATGTCGGGTTTGATGTCGGGTTTGATGTCGGGTTTGATGTCGGGTTTGATGTCGGATTTGATGTCGGGATTGAATTCGGGTTTGATGTCGGGTTTGATGTCGGGGTTGAATTCGGGTTTGATGTCGGGTTTGATGTCGGGGTTGAATTCGGGTTTGATGTCGGGTTTGATGTCGGGGTTGAATTCGGGTTTGATGTCGGGTTTGATGTCGGGGTTGAATTCGGGTTTGATGTCGGGTTTGATGTCGGGGTTGAATTCGGGTTTGATGTCGGGTTTGATGTCGGGGTTGAATTCGGGTTTGATGTCGGGTTTGATGTCGGGGTTGAATTCGGGTTTGATGTCGGGTTTGATGTCGGGGTTGATGTCGGGTTTGATGTCGGGTTTGATGTCGGGTTTGATGTCAGGGTTGATGTCGGGTTTGATGTCGGGTTTGATGTCGGGTTTGATGTCGGGGTTGATGTCGGGTTTGATGTCGGGTTTGATTTCGGGTTTGATGTCGGGTTTGATGTCGGGTTTGATGTCGGGGTTGATGTCGGGTTTGATGTCGGGGTTGATGTCGGGGTTGAATTCGGGTTTGATGTCGGGGTTGATGTCGGGGTTGATGTCGGGGTTGATGTCGGGGTTGATGTCGGGTTTGATGTCGGGTTTGATGTCGGGTTTGATGTCGGGTTTGATGTCGGGGTTGATGTCGGGGTTGAATTCGGGTTTGATGTCGGGGTTGATGTCGGGGTTGATGTCGGGTTTGATGTCGGGTTTGATGTCGGGGTTGATGTCGGGGTTGATGTCGGGTTTGATGTCGGGGTTGATGTCGGGTTTGATGTCGGGGTTGATGTCGGGGTTGATGTCGGGTTTGATGTCGGGTTTGATGTCGGGTTTGATGTCGGGGTTGATGTCGGGTTTGATGTCGGGTTTGATGTCGGGTTTGATGTCGGGTTTGATGTCGGGTTTGATGTCGGGGTTGATGTCGGGTTTGATGTCGGGGCTGATGTCGGGTTTGAATTCGGGTTTGATGTCAGGTTTGATGTCGGGTTTGATGTCGGGTTTGATGTCGGGTTTGATGTCGGGTTTGATGTCGGGTTTGATGTCGGGTTTGATGTCGGGTTTGATGTCGGGGTTGATGTCGGGTTTGATGTCGGGGCTGATGTCGGGTTTGAATTCGGGTTTGATGTCAGGTTTGATGTCGGGTTTGATGTCGGGTTTGATGTCGGGTTTGATGTCGGGTTTGATGTCGGGTTTGATGTCGGGTTTGATGTTGGGTTTGATGTCGGGTTTGATGTCGGGTTTGATGTCGGGTTTGATGTCGGGTTTGATGTCGGGGCTGATGTCGGGTTTGAATTCGGGTTTGATGTCGGGTTTGATGTCGGGGTTGAATTCGGGTTTGATGTCGGGGTTGAATTCGGGTTTGATGTCGGGGTTGATGTCGGGTTTGATGTCGGGTTTGATGTCGGGTTTGATGTCGGGTTTGATGTCGGGGTTGAATTCGGGGTTGATGTCGGGGTTGAATTCGGGTTTGATGTCGGGGTTGAATTCGGGTTTGATGTCGGGGTTGATGTCGGGTTTGATGTCGGGGTTGATGTCGGGGTTGAATTCGGGTTTGATGTCGGGGTTGAATTCGGGTTTGATGTCGGGTTTGATGTCGGGGTTGATTTCGGGTTTGATGTCGCGGTTGATTTCGGGGTTGATGTCAGGTTTGATGTCGGGGTTGATGTCGGGTTTGATCTCGGGTTTGATTTCGGGTTTGATGTCGGGTTTGATGTCGGGTTTGATGTCGGGTTTGATGTCGGGTTTGATGTCGGGGTTGATTTCGGGGTTGATGTCGGGGTTGAATTCGGGTTTGATGTCGGGGTTGAATTCGGGTTTGATGTCGCCGTTGATTTCGGGGTTGATGTCGGGGTTGATGTCGGGGTTGATTTTGGGGTTGATGTCGGGTTTGATGTCGGGTTTGATGTCGGGTTTGATGTCGGGTTTGATGTCGGGGTTGATGTCGGGTTTGATCTCGGGTTTGATTTCGGGTTTGATGTCGGGTTTGATGTCGGGGTTGATGTCGGGTTTGATGTCGGGGTTGAATTCGGGTTTGATGTCGGGTTTGATGTCGGGTTTGATGTCGGGTTGATGTCGGGTTTGATGTCGGGTTTGATGTCGGGTTTGATGTCGGGTTCGATGTCGGGGTTGAATTCGGGTGTGATGTCGGGTTTGATGTCGGGTTTGATGTCGGGTTTGATGTCGGGTTTGATGTCGGGTTTGATGTCGGGTTTGATGTCGGGTTTGATGTCGGGTTTGATGTCGGGTTTGATGTCGGGTTTGATGTCGGGTTTGATTTCGGGGTTGATGTCGGGGTTGAATTCAGGTTTGATTTCGGGGTTGATGTCGGGGTTGATGTCGGGGTTGAATTCGGGTTTGATGTCGGGTTTGATGTCGGATTTGATGTCGGGATTGAATTCGGGTTTGATGTCGGGTTTGATGTCGGGGTTGAATTCGGGTTTGATGTCGGGTTTGATGTCGGGGTTGAATTCGGGTTTGATGTCGGGTTTGATGTCGGGGTTGAATTCGGGTTTGATGTCGGGTTTGATGTCGGGGTTGAATTCGGGTTTGATGTCGGGTTTGATGTCGGGTTTGATGTCGGGGTTGAATTCGGGTTTGATGTCGGGTTTGATGTCGGGGTTGATGTCGGGTTTGATGTCGGGTTTGATGTCGGGTTTGATGTCAGGGTTGATGTCGGGTTTGATGTCGGGTTTGATGTCGGGTTTGATGTCGGGGTTGATGTCGGGTTTGATGTCGGGTCTAATTTCGGGTTTGATGTCGGGTTTGATGTCGGGTTTGATGTCGGGGTTGATGTCGGGTTTGATGTCGGGGTTGATGTCGGGGTTGAATTCGGGTTTGATGTTGGGGTTGATGTCGGGGTTGATGTCGGGGTTGATGTCGGGTTTGATGTCGGGTTTGATGTCGGGTTTGATGTCGGGTTTGATGTCGGGGTTGATGTCGGGGTTGAATTCGGGTTTGATGTCGGGGTTGATGTCGGGTTTGATGTCGGGTTTGATGTCGGGGTTGATGTCGGGTTTGATGTCGGGTTTGATGTCGGGGTTGATGTCGGGGTTGATGTCGGGTTTGATGTCGGGTTTGATGTCGGGTTTGATGTCGGGGTTGATGTCGGGTTTGATGTCGGGTTTGATGTCGGGTTTGATGTCGGGTTTGATGTCGGGTTTGATGTAGGGTTTGATGTCGGGTTTGATGTCGGGGTTGATGTCGGGGTTGATGTCGGGTTTGATGTCGGGGCTGATGTCGGGTTTGAATTCGGGTTTGATGTCGGGTTTGATGTCGGGTTTGATGTCGGGTTTGATGTCGGGTTTGATGTCGGGTTTGATGTCGGGTTTGATGTCGGGTTTGATGTCGGGTTTGATGTCGGGGTTGATGTCGGGTTTGATGTCGGGGCTGATGTCGGGTTTGAATTCGGGTTTGATGTCGGGTTTGATGTCGGGGTTGAATTCGGGTTTGATGTCGGGGTTGAATTCGGGTTTGATGTCGGGGTTGATGTCGGGTTTGATGTCGGGTTTGATGTCGGGTTTGATGTCGGGTTTGATGTCGGGTTTGATGTCGGGGTTGAATTCGGGGTTGATGTCGGGGTTGAATTCGGGTTTGATGTCGGGGTTGATGTCGGGGTTGATGTCGGGGTTGAATTCGGGTTTGATGTCGGGGTTGATGTCGGGGTTGAATTCGGGTTTGATGTCGGGGTTGAATTCGGGTTTGTTGTCGGGTTTGATGTCGGGTTTGATGTCGGGGTTGATTTCGGGTTTGATGTCGCGGTTGATTTCGGGGTTGATGTCAGGTTTGATGTCGGGTTTGATGTCGGGTTTGATGTCGGGGTTGATGTCGGGTTTCATGTCGGGGTTGAATTCGGGTTTGATGTCGGGTTTGATTTCGGGTTTGATGTCGGGTTTGATGTCGGGTTTGATGTCGGGTTTGATGTCGGGTTTGATGTCGGGTTTGATGTCGGGTTTGATGTCGGGTTTGATGTCGGGGTTGAATTCGGGTTTGATGTCGGGTTTGATGTCGGGTTTCATGTCGGGGTTGAATTCGGGTTTGATGTCGGGTTTGATGTCGGGTTTGATGTCGGGTTGATGTCGGGTTTGATGTCGGGTTTGATGTCGGGGTTTGATCTCGGGTTTGATGTCGGGTTTGATGTCGGGTTCGATGTCGGGGTTGAATTCGGGTTTGATGTCGGGTTTGATGTCGGGTTTGATGTCGGGGTTTGATCTCGGGTTTGATGTCGGGGTTTGATCTCGGGTTTGATGTCGGGTTTGATGTCGGGTTTGATGTCGGGTTTGATGTCGGGTTTGATGTCGGGTTTGATGTCGGGGTTGAATTCGGGTTTGATGTCGGGGTTGATGTCGGGTTTGATGTCGGGTTTGATGTCGGGTTTGATGTCGGGTTTGATGTCGGGTTTGATGTCGGGTTTGATGTCGGGGTTGAATTCGGGTTTGATGTCGGGGTTGATGTCGGGGTTGATGTCGGGTTTGATGTCGGGGTTGATGTCGGGGTTGATTTCGGGTTTGATGTCGGGTTTGATTTCGGGTTTGATGTCGGGTTTGATGTCGGGTTTGATGTCGGGGTTGATGTCGGGGTTCATTTCGGGGTTGATGTCGGGGTTGAATTCGGGTTTGATGTCGGGTTTGATGTCGGGTTAGATGTCGGGTTTGATGTCGGGTTTGATGTCGGGGTTGATGTCGGGTTTGATGTCGGGGTTGATGTCGGGTTTGATGTCGGGTTTGATGTCGGGGTTGATGTCAGGTTTGATGTCGGGGTTGATGTCGGGTTTGATGTCGGGGTTGATGTCGGGTTTGATGTCGGGTTTGATGTCGGGTTTGATGTCGGGTTTGATGTCGGGGTTGAATTCGGGTTTGATGTCGGGGTTGATGTCGGGGTTGATGTCGGGTTTGATGTCGGGGTTGATGTCGGGGTTGATTTCGGGTTTGATGTCGGGTTTGATGTCGGGTTTGATGTCGGGGTTGATGTCGGGGTTGAATTCGGGTTTGATGTCGGGGTTGATGTCGGGGTTGATGTAGGGGTTGATGTCGGGGTTGATGTCGGGGTTGATGTCGGGTTTGATGTCGGGGTTGATGTCGGGGTTGATGTCGGGTTTGATGTCGGGGTTGATGTCGGGTTTGATGTCGGGTTTGATGTCGGGTTTGATGTCGGGTTTGATGTCGGGTTTGATGTCGGGGTTTGATCTCGGGTTTGATGTCGGGTTTGATGTCGGGTTTGATGTCGGGGTTGATGTCGGGTTTGATGTCGGGGTTGATGTCGGGGTTGATGTCGGGTTTGATGTCGGGGTTGATGTCGGGTTTGATGTCGGGTTTGATGTCGGGTTTGATGTCGGGGTTGATGTCGGGTTTGATGTCGGGGTTGATGTCGGGTTTGAATTCGGGGTTGATTTCGGGTTTGATGTCGGGGTTTGATCTCGGGTTTGATGTCGGGTTTGATGTCGGGTTTGATGTCGGGGTTGAATTCGGGTTTGATGTCGGGGTTGATTTCGGGTTTGATGTCGGGTTTGATGTCGGGTTTGATGTCGGGTTTGATGTCGGGTTTGATGTCGGGTTTGATGTCGGGTTTGATGTCGGGGTTGATGTCGGGTTTGATGTCGGGTTTGATGTCGGGTTTGATGTCGGGTTTGATGTCGGGTTTGATGTCGGGTTTGATGTCGGGTTTGATGTCGGGTTTGATGTCGGGGTTGATGTCGGGTTTGATGTCGGGTTTGATGTCGGGGTTGATGTCGGGTTTGAATTCGGGGTTGATTTCGGGTTTGATGTCGGGGTTGATGTCGGGCTTGATGTCGGGTTTGATGTCGGGGTTGATGTCGGGTTTGATGTCGGGTTTGATGTCGGGTTTGATGTCGGGTTTGAATTCGGGGTTGATTTCGGGTTTGATGTCGGGTTTGATGTCGGGGTTGATGTCGGGGTTGATGTCGGGTTTGATGTCGGGTTTGATGTCGGGTTTGATGTCGGGTTTGAATTCGGGGTTGATTTCGGCTTTGATGTCGGGTTTGATGTCGGGGTTGATGTCGGGTTTGATGTCGGGGTTGATGTCGGGTTTGATGTCGGGTTTGATGTCGGGTTTGATGTCGGGTTTGAATTCGGGGTTGATGTCGGGTTTGATGTCGGGTTTGATGTCGGGGTTGATGTCGGGTTTGATGTCGGGTTTGATGTCGGGTTTGATGTCGGGGTTGATGTCGGGTTTGATGTCGGGGTTGATGTCGAGGTTGATGTCGGGTTTGATGTCGGGGTTGAATTCGGGGTTGATGTCGGGGTTGATGTCGGGGTTGATGTCGGGTTTGATGTCGGGGTTGAATTCGGGTTTGATGTCGGGGTTGATGTCGGGGTTGATGTCGGGTTTGATGTCGGGGTTGATGTCGGGTTTGATGTCGGGTTTGATGTCGGGGTTGATGTCGGGGTTGATGTCGGGTTTGATGTCGGGGTTTGATGTCGGGTTTGATGTCGGGGTTGATGTCGGGGTTGATTTCGGGGTTGATGTCGGGGTTGAATTCGGGTTTGATGTCGGGATTGAATTCGGGTTTGATGTCGGGTTTGATGTCGGGGTTGATGTCGGGGTTGATTTCGGGGTTGATGTCGGGTTTGATCTCGGGTTTGATGTCGGGGTTGATGTCGGGTTTGATGTCGGGTTTGATGTCGGGGTTGATGTCGGGTTTGATTTCGGGTTTGATGTCGGGTTTGATGTCGGGTTTGATGTCGGGTTTGATGTCGGGTTTGATCTCGGGTTTGATGTCGGGGTTGATGTCGGGTTTGATGTCGGGTTTGATGTCGGGGTTGATTTCGGGTTTGATGTCGGGTTTGATCTCGGGTTTGATGTCGGGGTTGATGTCGGGTTTGATGTCGGGGTTGATGTCGGGTTTGATGTCGGGTTTGATGTCGGGGTTGATTTCGGGGTTGATGTCGGGTTTGATGTCGGGTTTGATGTCGGGGTTTGATCTCGGGTTTGATGTCGGGGTTGATGTCGGGTTTGATGTCGGGTTTGATGTCGGGTTTGATGTCGGGTTTGATGTCGGGGTTGAATTCGGGTTTGATGTCGCGGTTGATGTCGGGGTTGATGTCGGGTTTGATGTCGGGGTTGATGTCGGGGTTGATTTCGGGTTTGATGTCGGGTTTGATGTCGGGTTTGATGTCGGGGTTGATGTCGGGGTTGAATTCGGGTTTGATGTCGGGTTTGATGTCGGGGTTGATGTCGGGGTTGATGTCGGGGTTGATGTCGGGGTTGAATTCGGGTTTGATGTCGGGGTTGATGTCGGGTTTGATGTCGGGTTTGATGTCGGGTTTGATGTCGGGTTTGATGTCGGGGTTGATGTCGGGGTTGATGTCGGGTTTGATGTCGGGGTTGATGTCGGGTTTGATGTCGGGTTTGATGTCGGGTTTGATGTCGGGTTTGATGTCGGGTTTGATGTCGGGTTTGATGTCGGGGTTTGATCTCGGGTTTGATGTCGGGTTTGATGTCGGGGTTGATGTCGGGGTTGATGTCGGGTCTGATGTCGGGGTTGATGTCGGGTTTGATGTCGGGTTTGATGTCGGGGTTGATTTCGGGTTTGATGTCGGGGTTGATTTCGGGTTTGATGTCGGGGTTGAATTCGGGTTTGATGTCGGGGTTGATTTCGGGTCTGATGTCGGGGTTGAATTCGGGTTTGATGTCGGGGTTGATTTCGGGTTTGATGTCGGGTTTGATGTCGGGTTTGATGTCGGGTTTGATGTCGGGTTTGATGTCGGGTTTGAATTCGGGGTTGATTTCGGGTTTGATGTCGGGGTTGATGTCGGGTTTGATGTCGGGTTTGATGTCGGGTTTGATGTCGGGTTTGATGTCGGGTTTGATGTCGGGTTTGATGTCGGGTTTGATGTCGGGTTTGATGTCGGGTTTGATGTCGGGGTTGATTTCGGGTTTGATGTCGGGTTTGATGTCGGGTTTGATGTCGGGGTTGATGTCGGGTTTGATGTCGGGGTTGATTTCGGGTTTGATGTCGGGGTTGATGTCGGGTTTGATGTCGGGGTTGATGTCGGGTTTGATGTCGGGTTTGATGTCGGGTTTGATGTCGGGGTTGATCTCGGGGTTGATGTCGGGGTTGATGTCGGGGTTGATGTCGGGTTTGATGTCGGGGTTGAATTCGGGTTTGATGTCGGGGTTGATGTCGGGGTTGATGTCGGGTTTGATGTCGGGGTTGATGTCGGGGTTGATGTCGGGTTTGATGTCGGGTTTGATGTCGGGTTTGATGTCGGGTTTGATGTCGGGGTTGATGTCGGGGTTGATTTCGGGGTTGATGTCGGGGTTGAATTCGGGTTTGATGTCGGGGTTGAATTCGGGTTTGATGTCGGGTTTGATGTCGGGGTTGATGTCGGGGTTGATTTCGGGGTTGATGTCGGGTTTGATGTCGGGGTTGATGTCGGGTTTGATGTCGGGTTTGATGTCGGGGTTGAATTCGGGTTTGATGTCGGGTTTGATGTCGGGGTTGAATTCGGGTTTGATGTCGGGTTTGATGTCGGGGTTGAATTCGGGTTTGATGTCGGGTTTGATGTCGGGGTTGATGTCGGGTTTGATGTCGGGTTTGATGTCGGGTTTGATGTCAGGGTTGATGTCGGGTTTGATGTCGGGTTTGATGTCGGGTTTGATGTCGGGGTTGATGTCGGGTTTGATGTCGGGTTTGATTTCGGGTTTGATGTCGGGTTTGATGTCGGGTTTGATGTCGGGGTTGATGTCGGGTTTGATGTCGGGGTTGATGTCGGGGTTGAATTCGGGTTTGATGTCGGGGTTGATGTCGGGGTTGATGTCGGGGTTGATGTCGGGGTTGATGTCGGGGTTGATGTCGGGTTTGATGTCGGGTTTGATGTCGGGTTTGATGTCGGGTTTGATGTCGGGTTTGATGTCGGGGTTGATTTCGGGTTTGATGTCGCGGTTGATTTCGGGGTTGATGTCAGGTTTGATGTCGGGGTTGATGTCGGGTTTGATCTCGGGTTTGATTTCGGGTTTGATGTCGGGTTTGATGTCGGGTTTGATGTCGGGTTTGATGTCGGGTTTGATGTCGGGTTTGATGTCGGGTTTGATGTCGGGGTTGAATTCGGGTTTGATGTCGGGTTTGATGTCGGGTTTCATGTCGGGGTTGAATTCGGGTTTGATGTCGGGTTTGATGTCGGGTTTGATGTCGGGTTTGATGTCGGGTTTGATGTCGGGGTTTGATCTCGGGTTTGATGTCGGGTTTGATGTCGGGTTCGATGTCGGGGTTGAATTCGGGGTTGAATTCGGGTTTGATGTCAGGGTTGATGTCGGGGTTGATTTCGGGTTTGATGTCGGGTTTGATTTCGGGTTTGATGTCGGGTTTGATGTCGGGTTTGATGTCGGGGTTGATGTCGGGGTTCATTTCGGGGTTGATGTCGGGGTTGAATTCGGGTTTGATGTCGGGTTTGATGTCGGGTTTGATGTCGGGTTTGATGTCGGGTTTGATGTCGGGATTGATGTCGGGTTTGATGTCGGGGTTGATGTCGGGTTTGATGTCGGGTTTGATGTCGGGTTTGATGTCGGGTTTGATGTCGGGGTTGAATTCGGGGTTGATGTCGGGGTTGATGTCGGGTTTGATGTCGGGTTTGATGTCGGGGTTGATGTCGGGGTTGATGTCGGGGTTGAATTCGGGTTTGATGTCGGGGTTGATCTCGGGGTTGAATTCGGGTTTGATGTCGGGGTTGAATTCGGGTTTGTTGTCGGGTTTGATGTCGGGTTTGATGTCGGAGTTGATTTCGGGGTTGATGTCGGGGTTGAATTCGGGTTTGATGTCGGGGTTGAATTCGGGTTTGATGTCGCGGTTGATTTCGGGTTTGATGTCGGGTTTGATGTCGGGTTTGATGTCGGGTTTGATGTCGGGTTTGATGTCGGGTTTGATGTCGGGTTTGATGTCGGGTTTGATGTCGGGGTTGATGTCGGGTTTGATCTCGGGTTTGATTTCGGGTTTGATGTCGGGTTTGATGTCGGGTTTGATGTCGGGGTTGATGTCGGGTTTGATGTCGGGTTTCATGTCGGGGTTGAATTCGGGTTTGATGTCGGGTTTGATGTCGGGTTTGATGTCGGGTTGATGTCGGGTTTGATGTCGGGGTTGAATTCGGGTTTGATGTCGGGTTTGATGTCGGATTTGATGTCGGGATTGAATTCGGGTTTGATGTCGGGTTTGATGTCGGGTTTGATGTCGGGTTTGATGTCGGGTTTGATGTCGGGTTTGATGTCGGGTTTGATGTCGGGTTTGATGTCGGGTTTGATGTCGGGTTTGATGTCGGGTTTGATGTCGGGTTTGATTTCGGGGTTGATGTCGGGGTTGAATTCGGGTTTGATGTCGGGTTTGATGTCGGATTTGATGTCGGGATTGAATTCGGGTTTGATGTCGGGTTTGATGTCGGGGTTGAATTCGGGTTTGATGTCGGGTTTGATGTCGGGGTTGAATTCGGGTTTGATGTCGGGTTTGATGTCGGGGTTGAATTCGGGTTTGATGTCGGGTTTGATGTCGGGGTTGAATTCGGGTTTGATGTCGGGTTTGATGTCGGGTTTGATGTCGGGGTTGAATTCGGGTTTGATGTCGGGTTTGATGTCGGGGTTGATGTCGGGTTTGATGTCGGGTTTGATGTCGGGTTTGATGTCAGGGTTGATGTCGGGTTTGATGTCGGGTTTGATGTCGGGTTTGATGTCGGGGTTGATGTCGGGTTTGATGTCGGGTTTGATGTCGGGTTTGATGTCGGGGTTGATGTCGGGTTTGATGTCGGGGTTGATGTCGGGGTTGATGTCGGGGTTGATGTCGGGGTTGATGTCGGGTTTGATGTCGGGTTTGATGTCGGGTTTGATGTCGGGTTTGATGTCGGGGTTGATGTCGGGGTTGAATTCGGGTTTGATGTCGGGGTTGATGTCGGGTTTGATGTCGGGTTTGATGTCGGGGTTGATGTCGGGTTTGATGTCGGGTTTGATGTCGGGGTTGATGTCGGGGTTGATGTCGGGTTTGATGTCGGGTTTGATGTCGGGTTTGATGTCGGGGTTGATGTCGGGTTTGATGTCGGGTTTGATGTCGGGTTTGATGTCGGGTTTGATGTCGGGTTTGATGTCGGGTTTGATGTCGGGTTTGATGTCGGGTTTGATGTCGGGTTTGATGTCGGGGTTGATGTCGGGGTTGATGTCGGGTTTGATGTCGGGGCTGATGTCGGGTTTGAATTCGGGTTTGATGTCGGGTTTGATGTCGGGTTTGATGTCGGGTTTGATGTCGGGTTTGATGTCGGGTTTGATTTCGGGTTTGATGTCGGGTTTGATGTCGGGTTTGATGTCGGGTTTGATGTCGGGTTTGATGTCGGGTTTGATGTCGGGTTTGATGTCGGGTTTGATGTCGGGGTTGATGTCGGGTTTGATGTCGGGTTTGATGTCGGGTTTGAATTCGGGTTTGATGTCGGGGTTGAATTCGGGTTTGATGTCGGGGTTGATGTCGGGTTTGATGTCGGGGTTGATGTCGGGTTTGATGTCGGGGCTGATGTCGGGTTTGAATTCGGGTTTGATGTCGGGGTTGAATTCGGGTTTGATGTCGGGGTTGATGTCGGGTTTGATGTCGGGTTTGATGTCGGGTTTGATGTCGGGTTTGATGTCGGGTTTGATGTCGGGGTTGAATTCGGGGTTGATGTCGGGGTTGAATTCGGGTTTGATGTCGGGGTTGAATTCGGGTTTGATGTCGGGGTTGAATTCGGGTTTGATGTCGGGGTTGATGTCGGGGTTGATGTCGGGGTTGAATTCGGGTTTGATGTCGGGGTTGATGTCGGGGTTGAATTCGGGTTTGATGTCGGGTTTGATGTCGGGGTTGAATTCGGGTTTGTTGTCGGGTTTGATGTCGGGTTTGATGTCGGGGTTGATTTCGGGTTTGATGTCGCGGTTGATTTCGGGGTTGATGTCAGGTTTGATGTCGGGTTTGATGTCGGGTTTGATGTCGGGGTTGAATTCGGGTTTGATGTCGGGTTTGATCTCGGGTTTGATTTCGGGTTTGATGTCGGGTTTGATGTCGGGTTTGATGTCGGGTTTGATGTCGGGTTTCATGTCGGGGTTGAATTCGGGTTTGATGTCGGGTTTGATGTCGGGTTTGATGTCGGGTTGATGTCGGGTTTGATGTCGGGTTTGATGTCGGGTTTGATGTCGGGGTTTGATCTCGGGTTTGATGTCGGGTTTGATGTCGGGGTTGAATTCGGGTTTGATGTCGGGTTTGATGTCGGGTTTGATGTCGGGGTTTGATCTCGGGTTTGATGTCGGGTTTGATGTCGGGTTTGATGTCGGGTTTGATGTCGGGTTTGATGTCGGGTTTGATGTCGGGGTTGAATTCGGGTTTGATGTCGGGTTTGATGTCGGGTTTGATGTCGGGTTTGATGTCGGGTTTGATGTCGGGTTTGATGTCGGGTTTGATGTCGGGTTTGATGTCGGGTTTGATGTCGGGTTTGATGTCGGGGTTGAATTCGGGTTTGATGTCGGGGTTGATGTCGGGGTTGATGTCGGGTTTGATGTCGGGTTTGATGTCGGGTTTGATGTCGGGTTTGATGTCGGGTTTGATGTCGGGTTTGATGTCGGGGTTGAATTCGGGTTTGATGTCGGGGTTGATGTCGGGGTTGATGTCGGGTTTGATGTCGGGGTTGATGTCGGGGTTGATTTCGGGTTTGATGTCGGGTTTGATTTCGGGTTTGATGTCGGGTTTGATGTCGGGTTTGATGTCGGGGTTGATGTCGGGGTTCATTTCGGGGTTGATGTCGGGGTTGAATTCGGGTTTGATGTCGGGTTTGATGTCGGGTTAGATGTCGGGTTTGATGTCGGGTTTGATGTCGGGGTTGATGTCGGGTTTGATGTCGGGGTTGATGTCGGGTTTGATGTCGGGTTTGATGTCGGGGTTGATTTCGGGGTTGATGTCGGGTTTGATGTCGGGTTTGATGTCGGGGTTTGATCTCGGGTTTGATGTCGGGGTTGATGTCGGGTTTGATGTCGGGTTTGATGTCGGGTTTGATGTCGGGTTTGATGTCGGGGTTGAATTCGGGTTTGATGTCGGGGTTGATGTCGGGGTTGATGTCGGGTTTGATGTCGGGGTTGATGTCGGGGTTGATGTCGGGTTTGATGTCGGGGTTGATGTCGGGGTTGATTTCGGGTTTGATGTCGGGTTTGATGTCGGGTTTGATGTCGGGGTTGATGTCGGGGTTGAATTCGGGTTTGATGTCGGGGTTGATGTCGGGGTTGATGTAGGGGTTGATGTCGGGGTTGATGTCGGGGTTGATGTCGGGTTTGATGTCGGGGTTGATGTCGGGGTTGATGTCGGGTTTGATGTCGGGGTTGATGTCGGGTTTGATGTCGGGTTTGATGTCGGGTTTGATGTCGGGTTTGATGTCGGGGTTTGATCTCGGGTTTGATGTCGGGTTTGATGTCGGGTTTGATGTCGGGGTTGATGTCGGGTTTGATGTCGGGGTTGATGTCGGGGTTGATGTCGGGTTTGATGTCGGGGTTGATGTCGGGTTTGATGTCGGGTTTGATGTCGGGTTTGATGTCGGGGTTGATGTCGGGTTTGATGTCGGGGTTGATGTCGGGTTTGAATTCGGGGTTGATTTCGGGTTTGATGTCGGGGTTTGATCTCGGGTTTGATGTCGGGTTTGATGTCGGGTTTGATGTCGGGGTTTGATCTCGGGTTTGATGTCGGGGTTGAATTCGGGTTTGATGTCGGGGTTGATTTCGGGTTTGATGTCGGGTTTGATGTCGGGTTTGATGTCGGGTTTGATGTCGGGTTTGATGTCGGGTTTGATGTCGGGTTTGATGTCGGGTTTGATGTCGGGTTTGATGTCGGGTTTGATGTCGGGTTTGATGTGGGGGTTGATGTCGGGTTTGAATTCGGGTTTGAATTCGGGTTTGATGTCGGGTTTGATGTCGGGTTTGATGTCGGGTTTGATGTCGGGGTTGATGTCGGGTTTGATGTCGGGTTTGATGTCGGGTTTGAATTCGGGGTTGATTTCGGGTTTGATGTCGGGGTTGATGTCGGGTTTGATGTCGGGTTTGATGTCGGGTTTGATGTCGGGGTTGATGTCGGGTTTGATGTCGGGTTTGATGTCGGGTTTGATGTCGGGTTTGAATTCGGGGTTGATTTCGGGTTTGATGTCGGGTTTGATGTCGGGGTTGATGTCGGGTTTGATGTCGGGTTTGATGTCGGGGTTGATGTCGGGTTTGATGTCGGGTTTGATGTCGGGTTTGAATTCGGGGTTGATGTCGGGTTTGATGTCGGGTTTGATGTCGGGGTTGATGTCGGGTTTGATGTCGGGTTTGATGTCGGGGTTGATGTCGGGTTTGATGTCGGGGTTGATGTCGAGGTTGATGTCGGGTTTGATGTCGGGGTTGATGTCGGGTTTGAATTCGGGGTTGATGTCGGGTTTGATGTCGGGTTTGATGTCGGGGTTGATGTCGGGTTTGATGTCGGGTTTGATGTCGGGGTTGAATTCGGGGTTGATGTCGGGGTTGATGTCGGGGTTGATGTCGGGTTTGATGTCGGGGTTGAATTCGGGTTTGATGTCGGGGTTGATGTCGGGGTTGATGTCGGGTTTGATGTCGGGGTTGATGTCGGGGTTGATGTCGGGTTTGATGTCGGGTTTGATGTCGGGTTTGATGTCGGGTTTGATGTCGGGGTTGATGTCGGGGTTGATTTCGGGGTTGATGTCGGGTTTGATGTCGGGGTTGATGTCGGGGTTGATTTCGGGGTTGATGTCGGGTTTGATGTCGGGGTTGAATTCGGGTTTGATGTCGGGTTTGATGTCGGGGTTGATGTCGGGGTTGATTTCGGGGTTGATGTCGGGTTTGATGTCGGGGTTGATGTCGGGTTTGATGTCGGGTTTGATGTCGGGGTTGATGTCGGGGTTGATGTCGGGTTTGATCTCGGGTTTGATGTCGGGGTTGATGTCGGGTTTGATGTCGGGTTTGATGTCGGGTTTGATGTCGGGGTTGATGTCGGGTTTGATGTCGGGTTTGATGTCGGGTTTGATGTCGGGTTTGATGTCGGGTTTGATGTCGGGTTTGATTTCGGGTTTGATGTCGGGTTTGATGTCGGGTTTGATGTCGGGTTTGATGTCGGGTTTGATCTCGGGTTTGATGTCGGGGTTGATGTCGGGTTTGATGTCGGGTTTGATGTCGGGGTTGATTTCGGGTTTGATGTCGGGTTTGATCTCGGGTTTGATGTCGGGGTTGATGTCGGGTTTGATGTCGGGGTTGATGTCGGGGTTGATGTCGGGTTTGATGTCGGGGTTGATGTCGGGTTTGATGTCGGGTTTGATGTCGGGTTTGATGTCGGGTTTGATGTCGGGTTTGATGTCGGGGTTGAATTCGGGTTTGATGTCGGGTTTGATGTCGGGTTTGATGTCGGGTTTGATGTCGGGTTTGATGTCGGGGTTGATGTCGGGGTTGATTTCGGGGTTGATGTCGGGGTTGATGTCGGGGTTGATTTCGGGGTTGATGTCGGGTTTGATGTCGGGGTTGATTTCGGGGTTGAATTCGGGTTTGATGTCGGGGTTGAATTCGGGTTTGATGTCGGGGTTGAATTCGGGTTTGATGTCGGGGTTGAATTCGGGTTTGATGTCGGGGTTGAATTCGGGTTTGATGTCGGGGTTGATGTCGGGTTTGATGTCGGGTTTGATGTCGGGTTTGATGTCGGGTTTGATGTCGGGGTTGATTTCGGGGTTGATGTCGGGTTTGATCTCGGGTTTGATGTCGGGTTTGATGTCGGGTTTGATGTCGGGGTTGATTTCGGGGTTGATGTCGGGTTTGATCTCGGGTTTGATGTCGGGGTTGATGTCGGGTTTGATGTCGGGTTTGATGTCGGGGTTGATGTCGGGGTTGATGTCGGGTTTGATGTCGGGTTTGATGTCGGGTTTGATGTCGGGTTTGATGACGGGTTTGATCTCGGGTTTGATGTCGGGGTTGATGTCGGGTTTGATGTCGGGGTTGATTTCGGGGTTGATGTCGGGTTTGATCTCGGGTTTGATGTCGGGGTTGATGTCGGGTTTGATGTCGGGTTTGATGTCGGGTTTGATGTCGGGTTTGATGTCGGGTTTGATGTCGGGTTTGATCTCGGGTTTGATCTCGGGTTTGATGTCGGGTTTGATGTCGGGTTTGATGTCGGGTTTGATGTCGGGTTTGATGTCGGGTTTGATGTCGGGTTTGATGTCGGGGTTGAATTCGGGTTTGATGTCGGGGTTGATGTCGGGGTTGAATTCAGGTTTGATGTCGGGTTTGATGTCGGGTTTGATGTCGGGTTTGATGTCGGGGTTGAATTCGGGTTTGATGTCGGGGTTGATGTCGGGGTTGAATTCAGGTTTGATGTCGGGTTTGATGTCGGGGTTGATGTCGGGTTTGATCTCGGGTTTGATGTCGGGTTTGATGTCGGGTTTGATGTCGGGGTTGATTTCGGGGTTGATGTCGGGTTTGATGTCGGGTTTGATGTCGGGGTTGATGTCGGGTTTGATGTCGGGTTTGATGTCGGGGTTGATTTCGGGGTTGATGTCGGGTTTGATCTCGGGTTTGATGTCGGGGTTGATGTCGGGTTTGATGTCGGGTTTGATGTCGGGGTTGATGTCGGGTTTGATGTCGGGTTTGATGTCGGGTTTGATGTCGGGTTTGATGTCGGGGTTGATGTCGGGGTTGATGTCGGGGTTGATGTCGGGGTTGATGTCGGGGTTGATGTCGGGGTTGATGTCGGGGTTGATGTCGGGGTTGATTTCGGGTTTGATGTCGGGTTTGATGTCGGGTTTGATGTCGGGTTTGATGTCGGGTTTGATGTCGGGGTTGATGTCGGGTTTGATGTCGGGTTTGATGTCGGGGTTGATCTCGGGTTTGATGTCGGGTTTGATGTCGGGTTTGATGTCGGGTTTGATGTCGGGTTTGATGTCGGGTTTGATGTCGGGGTTGATGTCGGGTTTGATGTCGGGGTTGATGTCGGGGTTGATGTCGGGGTTGATGTCGGGGTTGATGTCGGGGTTGATGTCGGGGTTGATTTCGGGTTTGATGTCGGGTTTGATGTCGGGTTTGATGTCGGGTTTGATGTCGGGTTTGATGTCGGGGTTGATGTCGGGTTTGATGTCGGGTTTGATGTCGGGGTTGATCTCGGGTTTGATGTCGGTTTTGATGTCGGGGTTGATGTCGGGTTTGATGTCGGGGTTGATCTCGGGTTTGATGTCGGGTTTGATGTCGGGGTTGATGTCGGGTTTGATGTCGGGGTTGATGTCGGGTTTGATGTCGGGTTTGATGTCGGGTTTGATGTCGGGTTTGATGTCGGGGTTGATGTCGGGTTTGATGTCGGGGTTGATGTCGGGTTTGATGTCGGGTTTGATGTCGGGTTTGATGTCGGGGTTGATGTCGGGTTTGATGTCGGGGTTGATGTCGGGTTTGATGTCGGGTTTGATGTCGGGGTTGATGTCGGGTTTGATGTCGGGGTTGATGTCGGGTTTGATGTCGGGTTTGATCTCGGGTTTGATGTCGGGTTTGATGTCGGGGTTGATGTCGGGTTTGATGTCGGGGTTGATGTCGGGTTTGATGTCGGGTTTGATGTCGGGTTTGATGTCGGGGTTGATGTCGGGTTTGATGTCGGGGTTGATGTCGGGTTTGATGTCGGGTTTGATGTCGGGGTTGATGTCGGGTTTGATGTCGGGGTTGATGTCGGGTTTGATGTCGGGTTTGATCTCGGGTTTGATGTCGGGTTTGATGTCGGGTTTGATGTCGGGTTTGATGTCGGGTTTGATGTCGGGGTTGATGTCGGGTTTGATGTCGGGTTTGATGTCGGGTTTGATGTCGGGTTTGATGTCGGGTTTGAATTCGGGTTTGATGTCGGGTTTGATGTCGGGTTTGATGTCGGGGTTGATGTCGGGTTTGATGTCGGGGTTGATGTCGGGTTTGATGTCGGGTTTGATGTCGGGTTTGATGTCGGGTTTGATGTCGGGTTTGATGTCGGGTTTGATGTCGGGTTTGATGTCGGGTTTGATGTCGGGTTTGAATTCGGGTTTGATGTCGGGTTTGATGTCGGGGTTGAATTCGGGTTTGATGTCGGGTTTGATGTCGGGTTTGATGTCGGGATTGATGTCGGGTTTGATGTCGGGTTTGATGTCGGGTTTGATGTCGGGTTTGAATTCGGGTTTGATGTCGGGTTTGATGTCGGGTTTGATGTCGGGATTGATGTCGGGGTTGAATTCGGGTTTGATGTCGGGTTTGATGTCGGGGTTGAATTCGGGTTTGATGTCGGGGTTGATGTCGGGTTTGATGTCGGGGTTGAATTCGGGGTTGAATTCGGGGTTGATATTGGGGTTGATGTCGGGGTTGATGTCGGGGTTGATGTTGGGGTTAATGTTGGGGTTTGGTTTGATCTTAAGATTCGTGTTTGGTGTGGATGAGATCAGGGTTGCATCATTTGGTCAAATAGTCAACTGAAATCACTTTCCAGCATGAAGTACCAAAGGGCCCGGGGATCTCTACCCCCACATGGGTGAGCAAGTCAAGGGGGAGCCTCCCCCTCGAATGGGCGACACGGGCAGCTTCCCAACAGGCCGGACAAGGTTTGAGTTTTGGAAGTGACCACACCCTGGACCTGCCTGCGAGAGAGCTGGTACACGCCGGGCGAAACGCAGCCAAAGTGAAAGGGAGAAGAAGGATCTGCGAAAGGCCATTCTTTCTCACACCCGATTACAGTTTTAGGAACATGGATTCTGATTCCAAGATCTCAGCTCCGTCCCTTCCCCCAACCAAGAGTGAGAAACAAAATATAACTGGACAGGCACAGAGAACTGCCTTCAGCTCTGAATCAGAGAGTGACGTGTCCCTCTCTCCCATCAGCCCCGCTGGGACCTTGGCTTGTATTTGACCGGGAGTAACCCCTTCTCTGGCACCAACATGCAGAGTTGATCAAAGCGGACCGCACTAACAGTAAATCTCATTTATCACAGCCACAGCCGTTCAACGCCACGAGGACTGGATCATTCACCCTCAACAAAGCTCCCTCTACACTGTCCCATCAAACACTCCCAGGGCAGGTACAGCACGGGTTAGATACAGAGTAAAGCTCCCTCTACACTGTCCCATCAAACACTCCCAGGGCAGGTACAGCACGGGTTAGATACAGAGTAAAGCTCCCTCTACACTGTCCCATCAAACACTCCCAGGGCAGGTACAGCACGGGTGAGATACAGAGTAAAGCTCCCTCTACACTGTCCCATCAAACACTCCCGGGGCAGGTACAGCGCGGGTTAGATACAGAGTAAAGCTCACTCTACACTGTCCCATCAAACACTCCCAGGGCAGGTACAGCATGGGTTAGATACAGAGTAAAGCTCCCTCTACACTGTCCCATCAAACACTCCCAGGGCAGGTACAGCACGGGTGAGATACAGAGTAAAGCTCCCTCCACACTGTCCCATCAAACACTCCCGGGGCAGGTACAGCGCGGGTTAGATACAGAGTAAAGCTCACTCTACACTGTCCCATCAAACACTCCCAGGGCAGGTACAGCATGGGTTAGATACAGAGTAAAGCTCCCTCTACACTGTCCCATCAAACACTCCCAGGGCAGGTAAAGCACGGGTTAGATACAGAGTAAAGCTCCCTCTACACTGTCCCATCAAACACTCCCAGGGCAGGTACAGCACGGGTTAGATACAGAGTAAAGCTCCCTCTACACTGTCCCATCAAACAGTGCAGCACTCCCTCAGTACTGACCCTCCCACAGTGCGGCACTCCCTCAATACTGACCCTCCAACAGTGCAGTGCTCCCTCAGGACTGTCCCTCCGACATTGTACCACTCCCCCAGTACTGCCCCTCCAATAGCGCAGACGTCACTCAGTACTGACCCTCCGACAGTGCAGCGCTCCCTCAGTACTGACCCTCCGATAGTGCAGCGCTCCCTCAGTACTGACCCTCCGACAGTGCAGCACTCCCTCAGTACTGACCCTCCGACAGTGCAGCGCTCCCTCAGTACTGACCCTCCGACAGTGCAGCGCTCCCTCAGTACTGACCCTCCGACAGTGCAGCGCTCCCTCAGTACTGACCCTCCGACAGTGCAGCACTCCCTCAGTACTGACCCTCCGACAGTGGAGAGCTCTCTCAGTACTGACCCTCCGACAGTGCAGCACTCACTCAGTACTGACCCTCCGACAGTGCAGAGCTCTCTCAATGCTGACCCTCCGACAGTGCAGCTCTCCCTCAGTACTGACCCTCCGACAGTGCAGGGCTCCCTCAGTACTGACCCTCCGACAGTGCAGCACTCCCTCAGTACTGAATCTCCGACAGTGCAGGGCTCCCTCAGTACTGACCCTCCAACAGTGCAGCGCTCCCTCAGTACTGACCCTCCGACAGTGCAGCGCTCCCTCAGTACTGACCCTCCAACAGTGCAGCGCTCCCTCAGTACTGACCCTCCAACAGTGCAACGCTCCCTCAGTACTGACACTCCGACAGTGCAGCGCTCCCTCAGTACTGACCCTCCGACAGTGCAGCTCTCCCTCAGTACTGACCCTCCGACAGTGCGGCACTCCCTCAGTACTGCCCCTCTGACAGTTCAGGGCTCCCTCAGTAATGACCCTCCAACAGTGCAGCTCTCCCTCAGTACTGACCCTCCGACAGTGCAGCACTCCCTCAGTACTGACCCTCCGACAGTGCAGCGCTCCCTCAGTACTGACCCTCCAACAGTGCAACGCTCCCTCAGTACTGACACTCCGACAGTGCAGCGCTCCCTCAGTACTGACCCTCCGACAGTGCAGCTCTCCCTCAGTACTGACCCTCCGACAGTGCGGCACTCCCTCAGTACTGCCCCTCTGACAGTTCAGGGCTCCCTCAGTACTGACCCTCCGACAGTGCAGCGCTCCCTCAGTACTGACCCTCCGACAGTGCAGCGCTCCCTCAGTACTGACCCTCCGACAGTGCAGCACTCCCTCAGTACTGACCCTCCGACAGTGCGGCACTCCCTCAGTACTGACCCTCTGACAGTTCAGGGCTCCCTCAGTACTGACCCTCCAACAGTGCAGCACTCCCTCAGTACTGACCCTCCGACAGTGCAGCGCTCCCTCAGTACTGACCCTCCGACAGTGCAGCGCTCCCTCATTACTGACCCTCCAACAGTGCAGCGCTCCCTCATTACTGACCCTCCGACAGTGCAGCACTCTCTCAGGACTGACCCTCCGACAGTGCAGCACTCCCTCAGTACTGACCCTCCGACAGAGCAGCACTCCCTCAGTACTGACCCTCCGACAGTGCAGCTCTCCCTCAGTACTGACGCTCCGACAGTGCAGCTCTCCCTCAGTACTGACCCTCCGACAGTGCAGCACTCCCTCAGTACTGACCCTCCAACAGTGCGGCTCTCCCTCAGTACTGACCCTCCGACAGTGCAGCTCTCCCTCAGTACTGACCCTCCGACAGTGCAGCTCTCCCTCAGTACTGACCCTCCAACAGTGCAACGCTCCCTCAGTACTGACCCTCCGACAGTGCAGCACTCCCTCAGTACTGACGATCCGACAGTGCAGCGCTCCCTCAGTACTGACCCTCCAACAGTGCAACGCTCCCTCAGTACTGACCCTCCGACAGTGCAGCGCTCCCTCAGTACTGACCCTCCGACAGTGCAGCGCTCCCTCAGTACTGACCCTCCGACAGTGCAGCTCTCCCTCAGTACTGACCCTCCGACAGTGCAGCTCTCCCTCAGTACTGACCCTCCGACAGTGCAGCTCTCCCTCAGTACTGACCCTCCGACAGTGCGGCACTCCCTCAGTACTGACCCTCCGACAGTACAGCTCTCCCTCAGTACTGCCCCTCTGACAGTTCAGGGCTCCCTCAGTAATGACCCTCCAACAGTGCAGCACTCCCTCAGTACTGCCCCTCTGACAGTTCAGGGCTCCCTCAGGACTGACCCTCCGACAGTGCGGCGCTGCCTCAGTACTGCCCCTCTGACAGTTCAGGGCTCCCTCAGTACTGACCCTCCAACAGTGCAGCACTCCCTCAGTACTGACCCTCCGACAGTGCAGTGCTCCCTCAGTACTGACCCTCCGACAGTGCAGCGCTCCCTCATTACTGACCCTCCAACAGTGCAGCGCTCCCTCATTACTGACCCTCCGACAGTGCAGCACTCTCTCAGGACTGACCCTCCGACAGTGCAGCACTCACTCAGTACTGACCCTCCGACAGTGCAGCACTCCCTCAGTACTGACCCTCCGACAGTGCAGCGCTCCCTCAGGACTGACCCTCCGACAGTGCAGCACTCCCTCAGTACTGACCCTCCGACAGTGCAGCGCTCCCTCAGGACTGACCCTCCGACAGTGCAGCACTCCCTCAGTACTGACCCTCTGACAGTGCAGCGCTCCCTCAGTACTGACCCTCCGACAGTGCAGCGCTCCCTCATTACTGACCCTCCAACAGTGCAGCGCTCCCTCATTACTGACCCTCCGACAGTGCAGCACTCTCTCAGGACTGACCCTCCGACAGTGCAGCACTCACTCAGTACTGACCCTCCGACAGTGCAGCACTCCCTCAGTACTGACCCTCCGACAGTGCAGCGCTCCCTCAGGACTGACCCTCCGACAGTGCAGCACTCCCTCAGTACTGACCCTCCGACAGTGCAGCGCTCCCTCAGGACTGACCCTCCGACAGTGCAGCACTCCCTCAGTACTGACCCTCTGACAGTGCAGCGCTCCCTCAGTACTGACCCTCCGACAGTGCAGCACTCCCTCAGGACTGACCATCCGACAGTGCAGCACTCCCTCAGTACTGACCCTCTGACAGTGCAGCGCTCCCTCAGTACTGACCCTCCGACAGTGCAGCACTCCCTCAGGACTGACCATCCGACAGTGCAGCACTCCCTCAGTACTGACCCTCCGACAGTGCAGCGCTCCCTCAGTACTGACCATCCGACAGTGCAGCACTCCCTCAGGACTGACCCTCCGACAGTGCAGCACTCCCTCAATACTGACCATCCGACAGTGAAGCTCTCCCTCAGTCCTGACCCTCCGACAGTGAAGCTCTCCCTCAGTACTGACCCTCCGACAGTGCAGCGCTCCCTCAGTACTGACCCTCCGACAGTGCAGCGCTCCCTCAGTACTGACCCTCCGACAGTGCAGCGCTCCCCCAGTACTGACCCTCCGACAGTGCAGCACTCCCTCAGTACTGACCCTCCGACAGTGCAGCACTCCCTCAGTACTGACCCTCCGACAGTGCAGCACTCCCTCAGTACTGACCCTCCGACAGTGCAGCACTCCCTCAGTACTGACCCTCCGACAGTGCAGCACTCCCTCAGTACTGACCCTCCGACAGTGCAGCTCTCCCTCAGTACTGACCCTCCCACAGTGCATCACTCCCTCAGTACTGACCCTCCGACAGTGCAGCACTCCCTCAGTACTGACCCTCCGACAGTGCAGCACTCCCTCAGTACTGACCCTCCGACAGTGCAGCGCTCCCTCAGTACTGACCCTCCGACAGTGCAGCGCTCCCTCAGTACTGCCCCTCCGACAGTGCAGCACTCCCTCAGTACTGACCCTCCCACAGTGCAGCGCTCCCTCAGTACTGACCCTCCGACAGTGCAGCGCTCCCTCAGTACTGACCCTCCGACAGTGCAGCGCTCCCTCAGTACTGCCCCTCCGACAGTGCAGCACTCCCTCGGCACTGACCCTCCGACAGTGCAGCGCTCCCTCAGTACTGACCCTCCGACAGTGCAGCATTCCCTCAGTACTGACCCTCCGACAGTGCAGCACTCCCTCAGTACTGACCCTCCCACAGTGCAGCGCTCCCTCAGTACTGACCCTCCGACAGTGCGGCACTCCCTCAGTACTGACCCTCCGACAGTGCGGCGCTCCCTCAGTACTGACCCTCCGACAGTGCAGCACTCCCTCAGTACTGACCCTCCGACAGTGCAGCTCTCCCTCAGTACTGACCCTCCCTCAGTGCAGCACTCCCTCAGTACTGACCCTCCGACAGTGCAGCTCTCCCTCAGTACTGACCCTCCGACAGTGCAGCTCTCCCTCAGTACTGACCCTCCGACAGTGCAGCTCTCCCTCAGTACTGACCCTCCGACAGTGCAGCTCTCCCTCAGTACTGACCCTCCCACAGTGCGGCGCTCCCTCAGTACTGACCCTCCGACAGTGCAGCTCTCCCTCAGTACTGACCCTCCGACAGTGCAGCGCTCCCTCAGTACTGACCCTCCGACAGTGCAGCTCTCCCTCAGTACTGACCCTCCGACAGTGCAGCGCTCCCTCAGTACTGACCCTCCGACAGTGCAGCGCTCCCCCAGTGCTGACCCTCCGACAGTGCAGCTCTCCCTCAGTACTGACCCTCCCACAGTGCGGCACTCCCTCAGTACTGACCCTCCGACAGTGCAGCGCTCCCTCAGTACTGACCCTCCGACAGTGCAGCGCTCCCTCAGTACTGACCCTCCGACAGTGCGGCGCTCCCTCAGTACTGACCCTCCGACAGTGCAGCGCTCCCTCAGTACTGACCCTCCGACAGTGCGGCGCTCCCTCAGTACTGAACCTCCGACAGTGCAGCGCTCCCTCAGTACTGACCCTCCGACAGTGCAGCGCTCCCTCAGTACTGACCCTCCGACAGTGCGGCGCTCCCTCAGTACTGACCCTCCGACAGTGCGGCGCTCCCTCAGTACTGACCCTCCGACAGTGCGGCGCTCCCTCAGTACTGACCCTCCGACAGTGCAGCGCTCCCTCAGTACTGACCCTCCGACAGTGCGGCGCTCCCTCAGTACTGAACCTCCGACAGTGCAGCGCTCCCTCAGTACTGACCCTCCGACAGTGCAGCGCTCCCTCAGTACTGACCCTCCGACAGTGCAGCGCTCCCTCAGTACTGACCCTCCGACAGTGCGGCGCTCCCTCAGTACTGACCCTCCGACAGTGCAGCGCTCCCTCAGTACTGACCCTCCGACAGTGCGGCACTCCCTCAGTACTGACCCTCCGACAGTGCAGCGCTCCCTCAGTACTGACCCTCCGACAGTGCAGCGCTCCCTCAGTACTGACCCTCCGACAGTGCGGCACTCCCTCAGTACTGACCCTCCGACAGGGCAGCACTCCCTCAGTACTGACCCTCCGACAGTACAGCTCTCCCTCAGTACTGACCCTCCGACAGTGCAGCACTCCCTCAGTACTGACCCTCCGACAGTGCAGCGCTCCCTCAGTACTGACCCTCCGACAGTGCAGCACTCCCTCAGTACTGACCCTCCGACAGTGCAGCGCTCCCTCAGTACTGACCCTCCGACAGTGCAACGCTCCCTCAGTACTGACCCTCCGACAGTGCAGCGCTCCCTCAGTACTGACCCTCCGACAGTGCAGCGCTCCCTCAGTACTGACCCTCCGACAGTGCGGCACTCCCTCAGTATCGCACTGGACTAACTCTGGAGTCGGACTTAAATTCACGACATTCTAATTCAGAGGCGAGAGTGCAGCCAGTCAGAGGTGGGGAGTTTCAGGATTAATAATTACATGGACTACGTGATTTTTTTGTCCATTCATCAAGCAAATTTTAATCAGCTCGTCATGATGCTGCAGTAACCTGCATTCAATGACACGATCTCTGTTGATGTTAATCCCTCTCCCTCACACTGTCACTCAGTAACCCCTCTCCCCCAGTGCCCTGTGTTACTGACTGTATCTCTGTTGATGTTAATCCCTCTCCCTCACACTGTCACTCAGTAACCCCTCTCCCCTCAGCGCCCTGTGTTACTGACTGTATCTCTGTTGATGTTAATCCCTCTCCCTCACACTGTCACTCAGTAACCCCTCTCCCCCCAGCGTTCTGTTACTGACTGTATCTCGTACTCCAGTCTCTCGGACTGTCAGCGTGTACTCCAGTCTCTCGGACTGTCAGCGTGTACTCCACTCTCTCGGACTGTCAGCGTGTACTCCACTCTCTCGGACTGTCAGCGTGTACTCCACTCTCTCGGACTGTCAGCGTGTACTACAGTCTCTCGGACTGTCAGTGTGTACTCCAGTCTCTCGGACTGTCAGCGTGTACTCCAGTCTCTCGGACTGTCAGCGTGTACTCCACTCTCTCGGACTGTCAGCGTGTACTCCAGTCTCTCGGACTGTCAGCGTGTCCTCCACTCTCTCGGACTGTCAGCGTGTACTCCAGTCTCTCGGGCTGTCAGCGTGTACTCCACTCTCTCGGACTGTCAGCGTGTACTCCAGTCTCTCGGACTGTCAGCGTGTACTCCACTCTCTCGGACTGTCAGCGTGTACTCCACTCTCTCGGACTGTCAGTGTGTACTCCACTCTCTCGGACTGTCAGCGTGTACTCCAGTCTCTCGGACTGTCAGTGTGTACTCCACTCTCTCGGACTGTCAGCGTGTACTCCAGTCTCTCGGACTGTCAGCGTGTACTCCACTCTCTCGGGCTGTCAGCGTGTACTCCAGTCTCTCGGGCTGTCAGCGTGTACTCCAGTCTCTCGGGCTGTCAGCGTATACTCCAGTCTCTCGGACTGTCAGCGTGTACTCCACTCTCTCGGACTGTCAGCGTGTACTCCAGTCTCTCGGACTGTCAGTGTGTACTCCACTCTCTCGAGCTGTCAGTGTGTGCTCCAGTCTCTCGGACTGTCAGCGTGTATTCCAGTCTCTCGGGCTGTCAGCGTGCACTCCAGTCTCTCGGACTGTCAGCGTGTACTCCAGTCTCTCGGACTGTCAGTGTGTACTCCAGTCTCTCGGACTGTCAGCGTGTACTCCAGTCTCTCGGACTGTCAGCGTGTACTCCACTCTCTCGGACTGTCAGCGTGTACTCCAGTCTCTCGGGCTGTCAGTGTGTACTCCAGTCTCTCGGACTGTCAGTGTGTACTCCACTCTCTCGGACTGTCAGTGTGTACTCCACTCTCTCGGACTGTCAGCGTGTACTCCACTCTCTCGGACTGTCAGCGTGTACTCCAGTCTCTCGGGCTGTCAGCGTGTACTCCAGTCTCTCGGGCTGTCAGCGTGTACTCCAGTCTCTCGGGCTGTCAGCGTGTACTCCAGTCTCTCGGACTGTCAGCGTGTACTCCAATCTCTCGGACTGTCAGCGTGTACTCCAGTCTCTCGGACTGTCAGCGTGTACTCCAGTCTCTCGGACTGTCAGCGTGTACTCCAGTCTCTCGGACTGTCAGCGTGTACTCCACTCTCTCGGACTGTCAGCGTGTACTCCAGTCTCTCGGGCTGTCAGCGTGTACTCCAGTCTCTTGGGCTGTCAGCGTGTACTCCAGTCTCTCGGGCTGTCAGCGAGTACTCCAGTCTCTCGGGCTGTCAGCGTGTACTCCAGTCTCTCGGGCTGTCAGCGTGTACTCCAGTCTCTCAGACTGTCAGCGTGTACTCCACTCTCTCGGACTGTCAGCGTGTACTCCACTCTCACGGACTGTCAGCGTGTACTCCACTCTCTCGGACTGTCAGCGTGTACTCCACTCTCACGGACTGTCAGCGTGTACTCCACTCTCTCGGGCTGTCAGCGTGTACTCCAGTCTCTCGGGCTGTCAGCGTGTACTCCACTCTCTCGGACTGTCAGCGTGTACTCCAGTCTCTCGGACTGTCAGCGTGTACTCCAGTCTCTCGGACTGTCAGTGTGTACACCACTCTCTCGGACTGTCAGTGTGTACTCCACTCTCTCGGACTGTCAGCGTGTACTCCACTCTCTCGGACTGTCAGCGTGTACTCCAGTCTCTCGGACTGTCAGTGTGTACTCCACTCTCTCGGACTGTCAGTGTGTACTCCACACTCTCGGACTGTCAGCGTGTACTCCAGTCTCTCGGGCTGTCAGCGTGTACTCCAGTCTCTCGGGCTGTCAGCGTGTACTCCAGTCTCTCGAGCTGTCAGTGTGTACTCCAGTCTCTCGGACTGTCAGCGTGTACTCCACTCTCTCGGACTGTCAGCGTGTACTCCACTCTCTCGGACTGTCAGCGTGTACTCCAGTCTCTCGGGCTGTCAGCGTGTACTCCAGTCTCTCGGGCTGTCAGCGTGTACTCCACTCAATCGGACTGTCAGCGTGTACTCCACTCTCTCGGACTGTCAGCGTGTACTCCACTCTCTCGGACTGTCAGCGTGTACTCCAGTCTCTCGGACTGTCAGTGTGTACTCCACTCTCTCGAGCTGTCAGTGTGTACTCCACTCTCTCGAGCTGTCAGTGTGTACTCCACTCTCTCGGACTGTTTGCGTGTACTCCAGTCTCTCGGGCTGTCAGCGTGTACTCCACTCTCTCGGACTGTCAGCGTGTACTCCACTCTCTCGGGCTGTCAGCGTGTACTCCAGTCTCTCGGGCTGTCAGCGTGTACTCCAGTCTCTCGGGCTGTCAGCGTGTACTCCAGTCTCTCGGACTGTCAGCATGTACTCCAGTCTCTCGGACTGTCAGCGTGTACTCAAGTCTCTCGGACTGTCAGCGTGTACTCCAGTCTCTCGGACTGTCAGCGTGTACTCCAGTCTCTCGGACTGTCAGCGTGTACTCCACTCTCTCGGACTGTCAGCGTGTACTCCAGTCTTTCGGACTGTCAGCGTGTACTCCACTCTCTCGGACTGTCAGCGTGTACTCCAGTCTCTCGGACTGTCAGTGTGTACTCCAGTCTCTCGGACTGTCAGCGTGTACTCCACTCTCTCGGACTGTCAGCGTGTACTACAGTCTCTCGGACTGTCAGCGTGTACTCCAGTCTCTCGCACTGTCAGCGTGTACTCCACTCTCTCGGACTGTCAGCGTGTACTACAGTCTCTCGGACTGTCAGCGTGTACTCCAGTCTCTCGGACTGTCAGCGTGTACTCCACTCTCTCGGACTGTCAGCGTGTACTCCACTCTCTCGGACTGTCAGCGTGTACTGCAGTCTCTCGGACTGTCAGCGTGTACTCCAGTCTCTCGGACTGTCAGCGTGTACTCCAGTCTCTCGGACTGTCAGCGTGTACTCCAGTCTCTCGGACTGTCAGCGTGTACTCCAGTCTCTCGGGCTGTCAGTGTGTACTCCACTCTCTCGGACTGTCAGCGTGTACTCCAGTCTCTCGGACTGTCAGCGTGTACTCCACTCTCTCGGACTGTCAGCGTGTACTCCAGTCTCTCGGACTGTCAGCGTGTACTCCACTCTCTCGGGCTGTCAGCGTGTACTCCAGTCTCTCGGGCTGTCAGCGTGTACTCCAGTCTCTCGGGCTGTCAGCGTATACTCCAGTCTCTCGGACTGTCAGCGTGTACTCCACTCTCTCGGACTGTCAGCGTGTACTCCAGTCTCTCGGACTGTCAGTTTGTACTCCACTCTCTCGAGCTGTCAGTGTGTGCTCCAGTCTCTCGGACTGTCAGCGTGTACTCCAGTCTCTCGGGCTGTCAGCGTGCACTCCAGTCTCTCGGACTGTCAGCGTGTACTCCAGTCTCTCGGACTGTCAGTGTGTACTCCAGTCTCTCGGACTGTCAGCGTGTACTCCAGTCTCTCGGACTGTCAGCGTGTACTCCACTCTCTCGGACTGTCAGCGTGTACTCCAGTCTCTCAGGCTGTCAGTGTGTACTCCAGTCTCTCGGACTGTCAGTGTGTACTCCACTCTCTCGGACTGTCAGCGTGTACTCCACTCTCTCGGACTGTCAGCGTGTACTCCACTCTCTCGGACTGTCAGCGTGTACTCCAGTCTCTCGGGCTGTCAGCGTGTACTCCAGTCTCTCGAGCTGTCAGCGTGTACTCCAGTCTCTCGAGCTGTCAGCGTGTACTCCAGTCTCTCGGACTGTCAGCGTGTACTCCACTCTCTCGGACTGTCAGCGTGTACTCCAGTCTCTCGGACTGTCAGTGTGTACTCCACTCTCTCGAGCTGTCAGTGTGTGCTCCAGTCTCTCGGACTGTCAGCGTGTATTCCAGTCTCTCGGGCTGTCAGCGTGCACTCCAGTCTCTCGGACTGTCAGCGTGTACTCCAGTCTCTCGGACTGTCAGCGTGTACTCCAGTCTCTCGGACTGTCAGCGTGTACTCCACTCTCTCGGACTGTCAGCGTGTACTCCAGTCTCTCGGGCTGTCAGTGTGTACTCCAGTCTCTCGGACTGTCAGTGTGTACTCCACTCTCTCGGACTGTCAGTGTGTACTCCACTCTCTCGGACTGTCAGCGTGTACTCCACTCTCTCGGACTGTCAGCGTGTACTCCAGTCTCTCGGGCTGTCAGCGTGTACTCCAGTCTCTCGGGCTGTCAGCGTGTACTCCAGTCTCTCGGGCTGTCAGCGTGTATTCCAGTCTCTCGGACTGTCAGCGTGTACTCCAATCTCTCGGACTGTCAGCGTGTACTCCAGTCTCTCGGACTGTCAGCGTGTACTCCAGTCTCTCGGACTGTCAGCGTGTACTCCAGTCTCTCGGACTGTCAGCGTGTACTCCACTCTCTCGGACTGTCAGCGTGTACTCCAGTCTCTCGGGCTGTCAGCGTGTACTCCAGTCTCTCGGGCTGTCAGCGTGTACTCCAGTCTCTCGGGCTGTCAGCGAGTACTCCAGTCTCTCGGGCTGTCAGCGTGTACTCCAGTCTCTCGGGCTGTCAGCGTGTACTCCAGTCTCTCAGACTGTCAGCGTGTACTCCACTCTCTCGGACTGTCAGCGTGTACTCCACTCTCACGGACTGTCAGCGTGTACTCCACTCTCTCGGACTGTCAGCGTGTACTCCACTCTCACGGACTGTCAGCGTGTACTCCACTCTCTCGGGCTGTCAGCGTGTACTCCAGTCTCTCGGGCTGTCAGCGTGTACTCCACTCTCTCGGACTGTCAGCGTGTACTCCAGTCTCTCGGACTGTCAGCGTGTACTCCAGTCTCTCGGACTGTCAGTGTGTACTCCACTCTCTCGGACTGTCAGCGTGTACTCCACTCTCTCGGACTGTCAGCGTGTACTCCACTCTCTCGGACTGTCAGCGTGTACTCCAGTCTCTCGGACTGTCAGTGTGTACTCCACTCTCTCGGACTGTCAGTGTGTACTCCACACTCTCGGACTGTCAGCGTGTACTCCAGTCTCTCGGGCTGTCAGCGTGTACTCCAGTCTCTCGGACTGTCAGCGTATACTCCACTCTCTCGAGCTGTCAGTGTGTACTCCAGTCTCTCGGACTGTCAGCGTGTACTCCACTCTCTCGGACTGTCAGCGTGTACTCCACTCTCTCGGACTGTCAGCGTGTACTCCAGTCTCTCGGGCTGTCAGCGTGTACTCCAGTCTCTCGGGCTGTCAGCGTGTACTCCACTCAATCGGACTGTCAGCGTGTACTCCACTCTCTCGGACTGTCAGCGTGTACTCCACTCTCTCGGACTGTCAGCGTGTACTCCAGTCTCTCGGACTGTCAGTGTGTACTCCACTCTCTCGAGCTGTCAGTGTGTACTCCACTCTCTCGAGCTGTCAGTGTGTACTCCACTCTCTCGGACTGTTTGCGTGTACTCCAGTCTCTCGGGCTGTCAGCGTGTACTCCACTCTCTCGGACTGTCAGCGTGTACTCCAGTCTCTCGGGCTGTCAGCGTGTACTCCAGTCTCTCGAGCTGTCAGCGTGTACTCCAGTCTCTCGAGCTGTCAGCGTGTACTCCAGTCTCTCGGACTGTCAGCGTGTACTCCACTCTCTCGGACTGTCAGCGTGTACTCCAGTCTCTCGGACTGTCAGTGTGTACTCCACTCTCTCGAGCTGTCAGTGTGTGCTCCAGTCTCTCGGACTGTCAGCGTGTATTCCAGTCTCTCGGGCTGTCAGCGTGCACTCCAGTCTCTCGGACTGTCAGCGTGTACTCCAGTCTCTCGGACTGTCAGCGTGTACTCCAGTCTCTCGGACTGTCAGCGTGTACTCCACTCTCTCGGACTGTCAGCGTGTACTCCAGTCTCTCGGGCTGTCAGTGTGTACTCCAGTCTCTCGGACTGTCAGTGTGTACTCCACTCTCTCGGACTGTCAGCGTGTACTCCACTCTCTCGGACTGTCAGCGTGTACTCCACTCTCTCGGACTGTCAGCGTGTACTCCAGTCTCTCGGGCTGTCAGCGTGTACTCCAGTCTCTCGGGCTGTCAGCGTGTACTCCAGTCTCTCGGGCTGTCAGCGTGTACTCCAGTCTCTCGGACTGTCAGCGTGTACTCCAATCTCTCGGACTGTCAGCGTGTACTCCAGTCTCTCGGACTGTCAGCGTGTACTCCAGTCTCTCGGACTGTCAGCGTGTACTCCAGTCTCTCGGACTGTCAGCGTGTACTCCACTCTCTCGGACTGTCAGCGTGTACTCCAGTCTCTCGGGCTGTCAGCGTGTACTCCAGTCTCTCGGGCTGTCAGCGTGTACTCCAGTCTCTTGGGCTGTCAGCGTGTACTCCAGTCTCTCGGGCTGTCAGCGAGTACTCCAGTC